>NC_085008.1:21253050-21553050 GCF_963854185.1 Sardina pilchardus | reverse complement strand
CTACTCGTGTGATCACGCATGCATGTACAGGCAAATTAGTGTTCGTTAAAGATTGCGTGGATTTTGATGCAACACAAGAGAGCATTTAGCAATGGGACAGCAGCTGTGAATGAGTGCTTAATGCGGCTGCAGAAACTTTACAGATCCCATTGTCAGCTTCAACAACAAGATTCAAGAACATCTGAACTATTAGCAGAGGATACTAGAACGCAGTATGCAAAGGTCTTTTTTTCTTTTCTTAAAGGGATATTCCGCCATTTTTGGAAATACGCTCATTTTCCACCTCCCCTCGAGCAAAACAATCGATATTTACCTTGTTCTCGTTCATCCAGCCATTCTGTGAGTCTGGCGATACAACTTTTAGCTTCAGCCTAGCATAGATCATTAAATCGGATTAGACCATTAGCTTCTCGCCTGCTAGCTTCATGTTTAAAAGTGACTAAGATTTCTGGTAATTTTCCCATTTAAAACGTGTCTCCTCTCAAGTTAGAAAGTGCAATAAGACCAACTGAAAATGAAACCTGGCGTTTTTCTAGGCTGATTTGACATGGAACTACACTCTCATCTGGCGTAATAATCGAGGCAACTTGCAAACGTACCATAGGCGCAGTGATATCGTACGCAGCATCTGAAAATAGTCCCCATAGACAACAAGCAGTAGTAGTGCCAGTAGTGTGCAAGTTGCCTTGATTATTACGCCAGATGAGAGTGTAGTTCCATGTCAAATCAGCCTAGAAAAACGCCAGGTTTCATTTTCAGTTGGTCTTATTGCACTTTCTAACTTGAGAGGAGACACGTTTTAAATGAGAAAATTACCAGAAATCTTAATCACTTTTAAACATGAAGCTAGCAGGCGAGAAGCTAATGGTCTAATCCAATTCAATGATCTATGCTAGGCTGAAGCTAAAAGTTGTATCGCCAGACTCACAGAATGGCTGGATGAACGGGAACAAGGTAAATATCGATTGTTTTGCTCGAGGGGAGGTGGAAAATGAGCGTATTTCCAAAAATGGCGGAATATCCCTTTAAAGATCCACTTTTATTTTATTCAAAAGATTCGGAATGTTTTACATTAGGCCTAGGCTGCTTGAAATAGGCCTTAAGTTCAGGCTGCTCAAAGTTATTTTGCACTTTATATTTATTCTATTCAGAATAGATTCAGTGTCTGTTGTCTGTCTTTCTTGAAATGTAGGCCTAGTAAAGACAACTACAGTATTGTTTTGCATTCAAGTACCATTCAAGTTAAGACTTTTTGGTATGTTACAAGCATATTACTTTGAAAACACTTGAAATGTAACAATAAATTAAATAGGCCTAGACATGTACATGCGTTATTGATTTTATTAACTTCAGGGTAGCCTACACTATTTTCAGTGACAATTTATGATTCGGACCTTTGCCGGGAGGACATTTTAGTAACTGGACCTCTTTGAATTTTAATTGAATACCCCTGGTCTAGCCCTTCTTCTATCTTTCTTTATGTAGATCATTGAGGAGCAAGGGAGGACATATAAACGCTGCTTGAGAGGCACCCACAGTAAATACTTTAGAAGTTGTATGTAGATAGTCTAATTAATGTTGATAGACAGAATGTTTCATGGATGTTGATAGGCAGATTGTTTAATAGATATTGATTGACAGTTTAATGGGTGGATGAGTGAATGGTCTGAAGAAGATGAATGGATAGAAGGTTGGATGGAATGTGCCTTATATTCTTGTTAAGAGAGACACTGATACAGCTCTCTGAGAGTAGTTGATACAGGTGTAATCAATTTAACTGGCTAGTCTTAAGAGAACCAGAGTGTGCTTAAAGCCTGAGACAGAGTAAATCATTTAAAAGTTGAATGTAGATAGTCTAATTAATGTTGATAGACAGAGAGTTTAATGGATGTTGATAGGCAGATTGTTTAATAGATGTTGATAGACAGTTTAATGGGTGGATGAGTGAATGGTCTGAAGAAGATGAATGGATAGAAAGTTGGATTGAATGTGCCTTATATTCTTGTAGAGTGGAGAGACACAGCTCTCTACTGAGAGTAGTGGATGATACAGGTGTAATCAATTTAACTGGCTAGTCTTAAGAGAGCCAGAGTGTAAGCCTGAGACAGAGTAGATTGTTTAAAAGTTGAATGTAGATCGTCTAATTGATGTTGATAGGCAGACTGTTTAGAATGGGTGGATGAGTGAATGGTTTGAAGAAGATGAATGGATAGAAAGTTGGATGGAATTAGGAAGACTTATGTTGATACAGTTGATACAGGGGAACAGAAAATGTAGTCTCAAGAGCCTGAGAGAAAGAGAGAGCTGCTGCACCTGGACTGGCCACCTGGCGTAAGATTCTAATTGCTGCCGTGATGTCATAATGAGCAATGTTAAGTCTATGGGGGAAATTGTAATAGTTTTTAACTAATAGTTTAAAAAGTATAAAAGTTACAAAGTTGAAAAATACATTGCCCACATCGCGTAAGTAAGACCTACGGGACAAAAGTTGAATGGAGTTTCTACGTTAAGCGGTTGAAGCTGAATTGCGTGCGTTAGAAGAAGAACTAGAAATGCAATTCCAAGGAATTACCAGTGCATGAAAATGCAAAAATAGATAGATAATGTAGATATGGTTACTAAGGTGAAGCTAGGGTAAACATGGTGGTTGCATAGTTTACAGAGAGTTGATAGTGTGGAGGTAGACGTTTTAAAGATGAAACGTTCCAGTTCTAACTTAACTAATGATTTCTATTCATGTTAAAATGTTGATTAGCTAACTTAACCGATGATTTCTAGCAGTAATGCTAAAAATGCTAACTATGCTAACAATGCTAAATTTGCTAACAATGCTAACCAGGTTGATTAGCTAACGTAGTTGATGATTTTTTGCAGTTATACTAAAAATGCTAACTATGCTAACAATGCTAACCATGCTAACTAGCTAACTTGCTAGTGAAGACTTTTATTTTGAAACATTTGTTGCTAGGGTATCCATGGTGGCCACTATCAGGAAACAAGAAGTTACTGCAGTATAATCATGTTGGTTGCTATGGAAACGGTCATAAACACTTAATTTTAATGGTTGCTATGTTGGTTGCTAGGTACATGGAGGTTTCATGTAGTTGACTGAGGCATAGTGGATGATAACTGACAGTTGGAATGGTTGAACAGTTCAATAGTTGAGTAGTTTCAATGGTTAAATGATTTAATAGTATTATTGCAGTGAGGACCTTTATTTTGAAACAGTTGTTGACAGAGGACGTAGTGAAACAGGATCTGTAGTCTTAATGAGATTGTATGCTTAAAGCCTGAGACAGAAGGTGCCTCTCATATAGCGTTTACGCGTCCTCTCTCGCTCCTCACTGATCAACATAAAGAATGATGGAGCGGCAACAATGGGATAGTCTAGCCCTTCTTCTATCTTTCTTTATGTAGATCATTGAGGATCGAGGAGCGAGGGAGGACATATAAACGCTGCTTGAGAGGGACCCACAGTAAATACTTTAAAAGTTGTATGTAGATAGTCTAATTAATGTTGGTAGACAGAATGTTTAATGGATGTTGATAGGCAGATTGTTTAATAGATATTGATTGACAGTTTAATGGGTGGATGAGTGAATGGTCTGAAGAAGATGAATGGATAGAAGGTTGGATGGAATGTGCCTTATATTCTTGTTAAGAGAGACACTGATACAGCTCTCAGAGTAGTTGACACAGGTGTAATCAATTTAACTGGCTAGTCTTAAAGGGATATTCCGCCATTTTTGGAAATACGCTCATTTTCCACCTCCCCTCGAGCAAAACAATCGATATTTACCTTGTTCCCGTTCATCCAGCCATTCTGTGAGTCTGGCGATACAACTTTTAGCTTCAGCCTAGCATAGATCACTGAATCGGATTAGACCATTAGCTTCTCGCCTGCTAGCTTCATGTTTAAAAGTGACTAAGATTTCTGATAATTTTCCCATTTAAAACGCGTCTCCTCTCAAGTTAGAAAGTGCAATAAGACCAACTGAAAATGAAACCTGGCGTTTTTCTAGGCTGATTCGACATGGAACTACACTCTCATCTGGCGTAATAATCAAGGCAACTTGCAAACGTACCATAGGCGCAGTGATATCGTACGCAGCATCTGAAAATAGTCCCCATAGACATCAAGCAGTAGTAGTGCCAGTAGCTGCAAGTTGCCTTGATTATTACGCCAGATGAGAATGTAGTTCCATGTCAAATCAGCCTAGAAAAACGGCAGGGTTCATTTTCAGTTGGTCTTATTGCACTTTCTAACTTGAGAGGACACACGTTTTAAATGGGAAAATTACCAGAAATATTAGTCACTTTTAAACATGAAGCTAGCAGGCGAGAAGCTAATGGTCTAATCCGATTCAATGATCTATGCTAGGCTGAAGCTAAAAGTTGTATCGCCAGACTCACAGAATGGCTGGATGAACGGGAACAAGGTAAATATCGATTGTTTTGCTCGAGGGAAGGTGGAAAATGAGCGTATTTCCAAAAATGGCGGAATATCCCTTTAAGAGAGCCAGAGTACTCTTAAAGCCTGAGACAGTAAATAATGTAAAAGTTGAATGTAGATAGTCTAATTAATGTTGATAGACAGAGAGTTTAATGGATGTTGATAGACAGATTGTTTAATAGATGTTGATAGACAGTTTAATGGGTGGATGAGTGAATGGTCTGAAGAAGATGAATGGATAGAATGTTGGATGGAATGTGCCTTATATTCTTGTAGAATGGAGAGACACAGCTCTCTACTGAGAGTAGTGGATACAGATACAGGTGTAATCAATTTAACTGGCTAGTCTTAAGAGAGCCAGCCTGAGACAGAGTAGATTGTTTAAAAGTTGAATGTAGAGCGTCTAATTGATGTTGATAGGCAGACTGTTTAGAATGGGTGGATGAGTGAATGGTTTGAAGAAGATGAATGGATATAAAGTTGAATGGAATTAGGAGGACTTATTTTGATACTGTTGTGCGCAGAGGATACAGGGGAACAGAATATGTAGTCTTCAGAGAGATTGTAAAGCCTGAGAGAAACTGACAGTTGGTGCCCAGGTGGCTGACCAGCTGGGGTAACATTCTAATTGCTGCCGTGATGTCATAATGAGCCATGTTAAGTCTATGGGGGAAATTGTAATAGTTTTTAACTAATAGTTTAAAAAGTATAAAAGTTACAAAGTTGAAAAATACAAAGCCCACATCGCGTAAGTAAGACCTACGCGTCAAAATTTGAATGGAGTTTCTACGTTAAGCGGTTGAAGCTGAATTGCGTGCGTTAGAAGAAGAACTAGAAATGCAATTCCAAGGAATTACCAGTGCATGAAAATGCAAAAATAGATAGATAATGTAGATATGGTTACTAAGGTGTAGCTAGGGTAAACATGGTGGTTGCATAGTTTACAGAGCGTTGATAGTGTGAAGGTAGACAGTTTAAAGATTAAACATTCCAGTTCTAACTTAACTAATGATTTCTATTCATGTTAAAATGTTGATTAGCTAACTTAGCTAATGATTTCTAGCAGTTACGCTAAAAATGCTAATTATGCTAGCAATGCTAACTTTACTAACAATGCTAACCAGGTTGATTAGCTAACTTAACCGATGATTTCTAGCAGTAATGCTAAAAATGCTAACTATGCTAACAATGCTAAATTTGCTAACAATGCTAACCAGGTTGATTAGCTAACTTGGTTGATGATTTTTTGCAGTTATGCTAAAAATGCTAACAATGCTAACTATGCTAACCATGCTAACTAGCTAACTTGCTAGTGAGGACTTTTATTTTGAAACATTTGTTGCTAGGGTATCCATGGTGGCCACTATCAGGAAACAAGAAGTTACTGCAGTAAAATTATGTTGGTTGCTATGGAAACAGTCATAAACACTGACAGTTGGAATGGTTGAACAGTTCAATAGTTGAGTAGTTTCAATGGTTAAATGATTTAATAGTGTATTATTGCAGTGAGGACCTTTATTTTGAAACAGTTGTGGACAGAGGAAGTAGTGAAACAGGATCTGTAGTCTTAATGAGATTGTATGCTTAAAGCCTGAGACAGAAGGTGCCTCTCATAGCGTTTACGCGTCCTCTCTCGCTCCTCACTGATCTACATAAAGAATGATGGAGCGGCAACAATGGGATAGTCTAGCCCTTCTTCTATCTTTCTTTATGTAGATCATTGAGGATCGAGGAGCGAGGGAGGACATATAAACGCTGCTTGAGAGGGACCCACAGTAAATACTTTAAAAGTTGTATGTAGATAGTCTAATTAATGTTGATAGACAGAATGTTTAATGGATGTTGATAGGCAGATTGTTTAATAGATATTGATTGACAGTTTAATGGGTGGATGAGTGAATGGTCTGAAGAAGATGAATGGATAGAAGGTTGGATGGAATGTGCCTTATATTCTTGTTAAGAGAGACACTGATACAGCTCTCTGAGAGTAGTTGACACAGGTGTAATCAATTTAACTGGCTAGTCTTAAGAGAGCCAGAGTAGGCTACTCTTAAAGCCTGAGACAGAGTAAATAATTTAAAAGTTGAATGTAGATAGTCTAATTAATGTTGATAGACAGAGAGTTTAATGGATGTTGATAGACAGATTGTTTAATAGATGTTGATAGACAGTTTAATGGGTGGATGAGTGAATGGTCTGAAGAAGATGAATGGATAGAATGTTAGATGGAATGTGCCTTATATTCTTGTAGAATGGAGAGACACAGCTCTCTACTGAGAGTAGTGGATACAGATACAGGTGTAATCAATTTAACTGGCTAGTCTTAAGAGAGCCAGCCTGAGACAGAGTAGATTGTTTAAAAGTTCAATGTAGAGTGTCTAATTGATGTTGTTGATAGGCAGACTGTTTAGAATGGGTGGATGAGTGAATGGTTTGAAGAAGATGAATGGATATAAAGTTGGATGGAATTAGGAGGACTTATTTTGATACTGTTGTGCGCAGAGGATACAGGGGAACAGAATATGTAGTCTTCAGAGAGGAGCCTGAGAGAAACTGACAGTTGGTGCCCAGGTGGCTGACCAGCTGGGGTAACATTCTAATTGCTGCCGTGATGTCATAATGAGCAATGTTAAGTCTATGGGGGAAATGGTGATAGTTTTTAACTAATAGTTTAAAAAGTATAAAAGTTACAAAGTTGAAAAATACAAAGCACATATGGCATAAGCAAGACCTACGCAACAAAGTTTGAATGAAGTTTCTACGTTAAACGGTTGAAGCTGAATTGCGAGCGTTAGAAGAAGTTTAACTAGCTAACTTGCTAGTGAGGACTTTTATTTTGAAACATTTGTTGCTAGGGTATCCATGGTGGCCACTATCAGGAAACAAGAAGTTACTGCAGTATAATCAAGTTGGTTGCTATGGAAACTGTCATAAACGCTTAATTTTAATGGTTGCTATGTTGGTTGCTAGGTACATTGAGGTTTCGTGTAGTTGACTGGAGGCATAGTTGATAACTGACAGTTGGAATGGTTGAACAGTTAAATAGTTGAGTAGTTACAATGGTTAAATGATTTAATAGTGTATTGCAGTGAGGACCTTTATTTTGAAACAGTTGTGGACAGAGGAAGTAGTGAAACAGGATCTGTAGTCTTAATGAGATTGTATGCTTAAAGCCTGAGACAGAGGGTGCCTCTCATATAGCGTTTAAGCGTCCTCTCTCGCTCCTTGATCCTCACTGATCTACATAAAGAATGATGGAGTGGCAACAATGGGATAGTCTAGCCCTTCTTTTATCTTTCTTTATGTAGATCATTGAGGATCGAGGAGCAAGGGAGGACATATAAACGCTGCTTGAGAGGCACCCACAGTAAATACTTTAAAAGTTGTATGTAGATAGTCTAATTAATGTTGATAGACAGAAAGTTTAATGGATGTTGATAGGCAGATTGTTTAATAGATATTGATTGACAGTTTAATGGGTGGATGAGTGAATGGTCTGAAGAAGATGAATGGATAGAAGGTTGGATGGAATGTGCCTTATATTCTTGTTAAGAGAGACACTGATACAGCTCTCTGAGAGTAGTTGATACAGATGTAATCAATTTAACTGGCTGGTCTTAAGAGAGCCATGAGTGTATTTTAAAGCCTGAGACAGAGTAAATCATTTAAAAGTTGAATGTAGATAGTCTAATTAATGTTGATAGACAGAGAGTTTAATGGATGTTGATAGGCAGATTGTTTAATAGATGTTGATAGACAGTTTAATGGGTGGATGAGTGAATGGTCTGAAGAAGATGAATGGATAGAAAGTTGGATGGAATGTGCCTTATATTCTTGTAGAATGGAGAGACACAGCTCTCTACTGAGAGTAGTGGATACAGATACAGGTGTAATCAATTTAACTGGCTAGTCTTAAGAGAGTGTGTGCTTAAAGCTGAGACAGAGTAGATTGTTTAAAAGTTGAATGTAGATCGTCTAATTGATGTTGATAGGCAGACTGTTAAGAATGGGTGGATGAGTGAATGGTTTGAAGAAGATGAATGGATAGAAAGTTGGATGGAATTAGGAAGACTTACGTTGATACAGTTATGCGCAGAGGATACAGGGGAACAGAAAATGTAGTCTCAAGAGGGCCAGTGTTTAAATCCTGAGAGAGTGAGAGAGCTGCTGCACCTGGACTGGCCACCTGGTGTAACATTCTAATTGCTGCCGTGATGTCATAATGAGCAATGTTAAGTCTATGGGGAAATTGTTAATAGTTTTTATTTAATAGTTCAAAAAGTATAAAAGTTACAAAGTTGAAAAATACAAAGCACACATGGCATAAGCAAGACCTACGCAACAACGTTTGAATGCAGTTTCTACGTTAAACGGTTGAAGCTGAATTGCGAGCGTTAGAAGAAGAAGTTTAATAATAACTAGAAATGCAATTCCAAGGAATTACCAGTGCATGAAAATGCAAAAATAGATAGATAATGTAATTTAGATATGGTTAATAAGGTGTAGCTACGGTAAACATGGTGGTTGCATAGTTTACAGAGAGTTGATAGTGTAAAGGTAGACAGTTTAAAGATGAAACATTCCAGTTCTAACTTAACTAATGATTTCTATTCATGTTAAAATGTTGATTAGCTAACTTAGCTAATGATTTCTAGCAGTTATGCTAAAAATGCTAACTATGCTAACAATGCTAACTTTACTAACAATGCTAACCAGGTTGATTAGCTAACTTAAGCAATGATTTCTAGCAGTAATGCTAAACATGCTAACTATGCTAACAATATTAAATTTGCTAACAATTCTAACCAGGTTGATTAGCTAACTTGCTAGTAAGGACTTTTATTTTGAAACATTTTTTGCTAGGGTATCCATGGTGGCCACTATCAGGAAACAAGAAGTTACTGCAGTATAATCATGTTGGTTGCTATGGAAACGGTCATGAACACTTAATTGTAATGGTTGCTTTGTTGGTTGCTAGGTACATGGAGGTTTCATGTAGTTGACTGGAGGCATAGTGGATGATAACTGACAGTTGGAATGGTTGAACAGTTCAATAGTTGAGTAGTTTCAATGGTTAAATGATTTAATAGTGTATTATTGCAGTGAGGACTTTTATTTTGAAACAGTTGTGGACAGAGGAAACAGTTAACAGGATATGTAGTCTTCTGAGAGACTGTATGCTTAAAGCCAGAGAAACTGACAGTTGGTGCCCAGGTGGCCGGCCACCTGGCATAAGATTCTAATTGCTGCCGTGATGTCATAATGAGCAATGTTAAGTCTATGGGGGAAATTGTAATAGTTTTTAACTAATAGTTTAAAAAGTATAAAAGTTACAAAGTTGAAAAATACAAAGCCCACATCGCGTAAGTAAGACCTACGCGACATAGTTTGAATGGAGTTTCTACGTTAAGCGGTTGAAGCTGAATTGCGTGCGTTAGAAGAAGAACTAGAAATGCAATTCCAAGGAATTACCAGTGCATGAAAATGCTAAAAAAGATAGATAATGTAGATATGGTTACTAAGGTGTAGCTAGGGTAAACATGGTGGTTGCATAGTTTACAGAGAGTTGATAGTGTGAAGGTAGACAGTTTAAAGATGAAACATTCCAGTTCTAACTTAACTAATGATTTCTATTCATGTTAAAATGTTGATTAGCTAACTTAGCTAATGATTTCTAGCAGTTAAGCTAAAAATGCTAATTATGCTAGCAATGCTAACTTTACTAACAATGCTAACCAGGTTGATTAGCTAACTTATCGATGATTTCTAGCAGTAATGTTAAAAATGCTAACTATGCTAACAATGCTAAATTTGCTGACAATGCTAACCAGGTTGATTAGCTAACTTAGTTGATGATTTTTTGCAGTTATGCTAAAAATGCTAACTATGTTAACAATGTTAACTATGCTAACTAGCTAACTTGCTAGTGAGGACTTTTATTTTGAAACATTTGTTGCTAGGGTATCCATGGTGGCCACTATCAGGAAACAAGAAGTTACTGCAGTATAATCATGTTGGTTGCTATGGAAACGGTTATAAACACTTAATTTTAATGGTTGCTATGTTGGTTGCTAGGTACATGGAGGTTTCATGTAGTTGACTGGAGGCATAGTTGATGATAACTGACAGTTGGAATGGTTGAACATTTCAATAGTTGAGTAGTTTCAATGGTTAAATGATTTAATAGTGTATAATTGCAGTGAGGACCTTTATTTTGAAACAGTTGTAGACAGAGGAAGTAGTGAAACAGGATCTGTAGTCTTAATGAGATTGTATGCTTAAAGCCTGAGACAGAAGGTGCCTCTCATAGCGTTTACGCGTCCTCTCTCGCTCCTCACTGATCTACATAAAGAATGATGGAGCGGCAACAATGGGATAGTCTAGCCCTTCTTCTATCTTTCTTTATGTAGATCATTGAGGATCGAGGAGCGAGGGAGGACATATAAACGCTGCTTGAGAGGGACCCACAGTAAATACTTTAAAAGTTGTATGTAGATAGTCTAATTAATGTTGATAGACAGAATGTTTAATGGATGTTGATAGGCAGATTGTTTAATAGATATTGATTGACAGTTTAATGGGTGGATGAGTGAATGGTCTGAAGAAGATGAGTGGATAGAAGGTTGGATGGAATGTGCCTTATATTCTTGTTAAGAGAGACACTGATACAGCTCTCTGAGAGTAGTTGACACAGGTGTAATCAATTTAACTGGCTAGTCTTAAGAGTGCCAGAGTACTCTTAAAGCCTGAGACAGAGTAAATAATTTAAAAGTTGAATGTAGATAGTCTAATTAATGTTTAATTTAAAGTTTAATGGATGTTGATAGACAAATTGTTTAATAGATGTTGATAGACAGTTTAATGGGTGGATGAGTGAATGGTCTGAAGAAGATGAATGGATAGAATGTTGGATGGAATGTGCCTTATATTCTTGTAGAATGGAGAGACACAGCTCTCTACTGAGAGTAGTGGATACAGATACAGGTGTAATCAATTTAACTGGCTAGTCTTAAGAGAGCCAGCCTGAGACAGAGTAGATTGTTTAAAAGTTCAATGTAGAGCGTCTAATTGATGTTGTTGATAGGCAGACTGTTTAGAATGGGTGGATGAGTGAATGGTTTGAAGAAGATGAATGGATATAAAGTTGGATGGAATTAGGAGGACTTATTTTGATACTGTTGTGCGCAGAGGATACAGGGGAACAGAATATGTAGTCTTCAGAGAGGAGCCTGAGAGAAACTGACAGTTGGTGCCCAGGTGGCTGACCAGCTGGGGTAACATTCTAATTGCTGCCGTGATGTCATAATGAGCAATGTTAAGTCTATGGGGGAAATGGTGATAGTTTTTAACTAATAGTTTAAAAAGTATAAAAGTTACAAAGTTGAAAAATATAAAGCACATATGGCATAAGCAAGACCTACGCAACAAAGTTTGAATGAAGTTTCTACGTTAAACGGTTGAAGCTGAATTGCGAGCGTTAGAAGAAGAAGTTTAATAATAACTAGAAATGCAATTCCAAGGAATTACCAGTGCATGAAATGCAAAAATAGATAGATAATGTAGATATGGTTACTAAGGTGTAGCTAGGGTAAATATGGTGGTTGCATAGTTTACAGAGAGTTGATAGTGTGAAGGTAGACAGTTTAAAGCTGAAACATTTTGATTTGCTGATTTCTATTCATGTTAAAATGTTAACTATGGTAACAATGATAACCAGGTTGATTGGTTAACTTAGCTACTGATTTCATGCAGTAATGGTAAAAATGTTAACTATGCTAACTATGCTCACAGTGTTAACCAGGTTGATTAGCTAACTTAGCTAATGATTTCTAGCAGTTATGCTAAAAATGCTAACTATGCTAGCAATGCTAACTATGGTAACAATGCTAACTTAAACTAACAATGCTAACCAGGTTGATTAGCTAACTTAACTGATGATTTCTAGCAATAATGCTAAAAATGCTAACTATGCTAAAATTGCTAACAATGCTAACCAGGTTGATTAGCTAACTTAGTTAGATGTTTTTTGCAGTTATGCTAAAAATGCTAACTATGCTAACAATGTTAACTATGCTAACCATGCTAACTAGCTAACTTGCTAGTGAGGACTTTTATTTTGAAACATTTGTTGCTAGGGTATCCATGGTGGCCACTATCAGGAAGCAAGAAGTTACTGCAGCATAATCATGTTGGTTGCTATGGAAACGGTCATAAACGCTTAATTTTAATGGTTGGTATGTTGATTGCTAGGTACATGGAGGTTTCGTGTAGTTGACTGGAGGCATAGTTGATAACTGACAGTTGGAATGGTTGAACAGTTAAATAGTTGAGTAGTTACAATGGTTAAATGATTTAATAGTGTATTATTGCAGTGAGGACCTTTATTTTGAAACAGTTGTGGACAGAGGAAGTAGTGAAACAGAATCTGTAGTCTAAATGAGATTGTATGCTTAAAGCCTGAGACAGAAGGTGCCTCTCATATAGCGTTTACGCGTCCTCTCTCGCTCCTCGATCCTCACTGATCTACATAAAGAATGATGGAGCGGCAACAATGGGATAGTCTAGCCCTTCTTCTATCTTTCTTTATGTAGATCATTGAGGATCGAGGAGCGAGGGAGGACATATAAACGCTGCTTGAGAGGCACCCACAGTAAATACTTTGAAAGTTGTATGTAGATAGTCTAATTAATGTTGATAGACAGAATGTTTAATGGATGTTGATAGGCAGATTGTTTAATAGATATTGATTGACAGTTTAATGGGTGGATGAGTGAATGGTCTGAAGAAGATGAATGGATAGAAGGTTGGATGGAATGTGCCTTATATTCTTGTTAAGAGAGACACTGATACAGCTCTCTGAGAGTAGTTGATACAGGTGTAATCAATTTAACTGGCTAGTCTTAAGAGAGAGTGTGCTTAAAGCCTGAGACAGAGTAAATCATTTAAAAGTTGAATGTAGATAGTCTAATTAATGTTGATAGACAGAGAGTTTAATGGATGTTGATAGGCAGATTGTTTAATAGATGTTGATAGACAGTTTAATGGGTGGATGAGTGAATGGTCTGAAGAAGATGAATGGATAGAAAGTTGGATGGAATGTGCCTTATATTCTTGTAGACTGGAGAGACACAGCTCTCTACTGAGAGTAGTGGATACAGATACAGGTGTAATCAATTTAACTGGCTAGTCTTAAGAGAGCCAGTGTATGTAGCCTGAGAGAGAGAGAGAGCTGCTGCACCTGGACTGGCCACCTGGCGTAACATTCTAATTGCTGCCGTGATGTCATAATGAGCAATGTTAAGTCTATGGGGGAAATTGTAATAGTTTTTAACTAATAGTTTAAAAAGTATAAAAGTTACAAAGTTGAAAAATACAAAGCACACATGGCATAAGCAAGACCTACGCAACAAAGTTTGAATGAAGTTTCTACGTTAAACGGTTCAAGCTGAATTGCGTGCGTTAGAAGAAGAATAATAAGAAGAAGTTGCGGAAGAAGACTTGGAATAACAGTACAGTGCATTTTCATGCACTGTAATAATAAGAAGAATAGGAAGAACAGTACAGTGCATTTTCATGCACTGTAATAATAAGAAGAATAGGAAGAACAGTACAGTGCATTTTCATGCACTGTAATAAGAAGAAGACCGAGGAAGAACAGTACAGTGCATTTTCATGCACTGTAATGATTACTATTCATGTTAAAATGTTAACTATGGTAACAATGATAACCAGGTTGATTGGTTAACTTAGCTACTGATTTCATGCAGTAATGGTAAAAATGTTAACTATGCTAACTATGCTCACAGTGCTAACCAGGTTGATTAGCTAACTTAGCTAATGATTTCTGGCAGTTATGCTAAGAATGCTAACTATGGTAGCAATGCTAACTTAAACTAACAATGCTAACCAGGTTGATTAGCTAACTTAACTGATGATTTCTAGAAATAATGCTAAAAATGCTAACTATGCTAACACTGCTAAAATTGCTAACAATGCTAACCAGGTTGATTAGCTAACTTAGTTGATGTTTTTTTTTTGCAGTTATGCTACAAATGCTAACAATGCTAACTATGCTAACCATGCTAACTAGGTAACTTGCTAGTGAGGACTTTTATTTTGAAACATTTGTTGCTAGGGTATCCATGGTGGCCACTATCAGGAAACAAGAAGTTACTGCAGTATAATCATGTTGGTTGTTATGGAAACGGTCATAAACGCTTATTTTTAATGGTTGCTATGTTGGTTGCTAGGTACATGGAGTTTTCGTGTAGTTGACTGGAAGCATAGTTGATAACTGACAGTTGGAATGGTAGAACAGTTAAATAGTTGAGTAGTTACAATGGTTAAATGATTTAATAGTGTATTATTGCAGTGAGGACCTTTATTTTGAAACAGTTGTTGACAGAGGAAGTAGTGAAACAGGATCTGTAGTCTTAATGAGATTGTATGCTTAAAGCCTGAGACAGAAGGTGCCTCTCATATAGCGTTTACGCGTCCTCTCTCGCTCCTCGATCCTCACTGATCTACATAAAGAATGATGGAGCGGCAACAATGGGATAGTCTAGCCCTTCTTCTATCTTTCTTTATGTAGATCATCGAGGAGCGAGGGAGGACATATAAACGCTGCTTGAGAGGCACCCACAGTAAATACTTTAGAAGTTGTATGTAGATAGTCTAATTAATGTTGATAGACAGAATGTTTCATGGATGTTGATAGGCAGATTGTTTAATAGATATTGATTGACAGTTTAATGGGTGGATGAGTGAATGGTCTGAAGAAGATGAATGGATAGAAGGTTGGATGGAATGTGCCTTATATTCTTGTTAAAGCCTACCTTACATTGCCAGACTTTGCAAAGATTTGGAAAAGATTTTTGAAAAACTACAGTCTCAGACCCTCTCACATCTAAAGACAATTCATTGAGGTTTTAGTCACAGTCTAGTCACAGGCCAGTCTCAGATTAGGATTTTGCAAAGACTGTGGGTCACTATTTACAAGACTGCTGCTAGATTCCTTCAAATTATTTCCATCGTGCAATAGGCTACACGTCATCATTCACAGGAAATCACATGATAGCCTACTCATATCAAAGTAATTTTTTCGCGTTTCTGCAGCATTGTTTGATGTGTGACATCACTAACAGATATAGAGCTGTTCTGTCACGTAGAACAACCGACTAATAAATTATAAGAAATGAAATAACAAATAATCATAAAGGCTACAGCTGTCGCCTATTTTGCCCCTTCCTGTTTCATGTTCGCGCAAGGTTACTATTGGTTTTTAATGTTCACGTCACTATTTGCATGAGCCACGACTGAAAAGACTTCCGATAATATCAAACATGTTTGATATTGTCGTAACGGCAAAACTAGAAAAAGACTGCCTCCGACGGACTTAAAACCGCTAAGATTGGCACCTTACACTAAACGATTTAGATGACGGGAGCGCGCTGCGATTTCAGTACAACTCCCAAGATTTCCGCCCGATTTTGGAAATTTAGTCGCCGACTGTTAAAACAGACCAAAATCGTGCAATGTAAGCCAGCCTTAAGAGAGACACTGATACAGCTCTCTGAGAGTAGTTGATACAGGTGTAATCAATTTAACTGGCTAGTCTTAAGAGAACCAGAGTGTGCTTAAAGCCTGAGACAGAGTAAATCATTTAAAAGTTGAATGTAGATAGTCTAATTAATGTTGATAGACAGAGAGTTTAATGGATGTTGATAGGCAGATTGTTAATAGATGTTGATAGACAGTTTAATGGGTGGATGAGTGAATGGTCTGAAGAAGATAAATGGATAGAAAGTTGGATTGAATGTGCCTTATATTCTTGTAGAGTGGAGAGACACAGCTCTCTACTGAGAGTAGTGGATACAGATACAGGTGTAATCAATTTAACTGGCTAGTCTTAAGAGAGCCAGAGTGTAAGCCTGAGACAGAGTAGATTGTTTAAAAGTTGAATGTAGATCGTCTAATTGATGTTGATAGGCAGACTGTTTAGAATGGGTGGATGAGTGAATGGTTTGAAGAAGATGAATGGATAGAAAGTTGGATGGAATTAGGAAGACTTATGTTGATACAGTTGATACAGGGGAACAGAAAATGTAGTCTCAAGAGCCTGAGAGAAAGAGAGAGCTGCTGCACCTGGACTGGCCACCTGGCGTAAGATTCTAATTGCTGCCGTGATGTCATAATGAGCAATGTTAAGTCTATGGGGGAAATTGTAATAGTTTTTAACTAATAGTTTAAAAAGTATAAAAGTTACAAAGTTGAAAAATACATTGCCCACATCGCGTAAGTAAGACCTACGGGACAAAAGTTGAATGGAGTTTCTACGTTAAGCGGTTGAAGCTGAATTGCGTGCGTTAGAAGAAGAACTAGAAATGCAATTCCAAGGAATTACCAGTGCATGAAAATGCAAAAATAGATAGATAATGTAGATATGCTTACTAAGGTGTAGCTAGGGTAAACATGGTGGTTGCATAGTTTACAGAGAGTTGATAGTGTGAAGGTAGACAGTTTAAAGATGAAACATTCCAGTTCTAACTTAACTAATGATTTCTATTCATGTTAAAATGTTGATTAGCTAACTTAGCTAATGATTTCTAGCAGTTACGCTAAAAATGCTAATTATGCTAGCAATGCTAACTTTACTAACAATGCTAACCAGGTTGATTAGCTAACTTAACCGATGATTTCTAGCAGTAATGCTAAAAATGCAAACTATGCTAACAATGCTAAATTTGCTAACAATGCTAACCAGGTTGATTAGCTAACTTAGTTGATGATTTTTTGCAGTTATGCTAAAAATGCTAACTATGTTAACAATGCTAACTATGCTAACCATGCTAACTTGCTAGTGAGGACTTTTATTTTGAAACATTTGTTGCTAGGGTATCCATGGTGGCCACTATCAGGAAACAAGAAGTTACTGCAGTATAATCATGTTGGTTGCTATGGAAACAGTCATAAACACTTAATTTTAATGGTTGCTATGTTGGTTGCTAGGTACATGGAGGTTTCATGTAGTTGACCGGAGGCATAGTGGATGATAACTGACAGTTGGAATGGTTGAACAGTTCAATAGTTGAGTAGTTTCAATGGTTAAATGATTTAATAGTGTATTATTGCAGTGAGGACCTTTATTTTGAAACAGTTGTGGACAGAGGAAGTAGTGAAACAGGATCTGTAGTCTTAATGAGATTGTATGCTTAACCCATTTAATCCCAACGGTCACAATTGTGACCGATTTTTTTTTTTTGCTTCTGTGCCTTTACAGATGTCATTGTATGAAGTATCAATACATTTTCCCCAAAAATGGAAACCTGAAAGGGTCTCAGTTAAATATGTGAAGTGCCAAATGTGTAGTGTAATTTTTCACATGGTCACCACAGGGGACAGTTCTCTCTCCTTTTTTATTCACACTGTACACCTCTGACTACAGACACAGTAGTGCAACCTGTCATTTGCAAAAGTTTTCAGATGATTCTGCCCTGGTAGGCTACATCATTAATAATGACTTTAGAGCATATGAAGAAGAGGTTAGTAGGTTTGTTGAATGGTGTGATGAAGCACAGCTCATCTTAAATGTTGAGAAAACAAAAGAGCTTACCATTGATTTTAGACGTAAAAAAACTGAGGTTAGCCCAATTTTAATCAGAGACCAGCCTGTTGAGATAGTTTCTTGCTATAAGTACTTGGGTGTACATGTGGATAATAAACTGGATTGGAAGATGCACAGCAGTGCTACACTCAAGAAATCTCAGTCCAGGATGTTCTTCCTCAGGAAACTCAGGTCTTTTAATGTTAGCAGGCCCATTTTAAACACTTTTTACAATGGGATTCTGGCCAGTGTCCTCTTTTATGCGGTGGTATGCTGGGGTAGCTGTTTGGCAGTGGAGGATAGGAACAGGCTCAATAAACTCATTAGGAAAGCGGGTTCAGTCATTGGTCTCAGCCAAAGTGCCCTGGAAGATGTGATAGAACAGAGAACCATGAGGAAAATAAAAAGGATTGTGTCACAAGATGACCACCCTCTTCATAGCTTTTTTATAAGAAGTGGTAGGAGTCAGCGACTCCTGTTTCCCAGCTGCTCAACTGAGAGATTCAGGAGATCTTTTGTGCCTTCTGCAGTCAGGCTTTTTAATAAGCACCTCTGACATCAGGGTTGATTTTCTTAATTATTTATAATTTTATTTATAATTATTATTATTATTTTTTTTACCTCCTCCTCCTATACTGCTGTATGTTGCACATGTTGGTAGTCCACTGCCATGGTCTGCTTTGCTGTCTGCTTGTGTTCTGTCTAACTGTATGTTGCTTTTCCTGTTGCTGTGTCTTGCTTTATGTTATTGTGTGTCATGTTGTGCTTTGCTTATGTTGTTGTCTGTATGGTGGCACTGAGTTTCCCCTTTAGGGGATTATTAAAGTTATCCTTATCCTTATCCTTATGGTCAGAGCTGCTTATGCCTTGGTTGCACCCTGAACAGAAAATGTCCACCCAAAAGCTCCCAAACTAAAGCTTAGAAAAGTATGTTTATGTAAAAATAGGGCAAAGAGTTTGGGTACACATAATCTTTAAGGTGTCTAGTATGGAGGGATGCAAATGAAATATGTGAACTTTGTTCAGCGTTCTCATAGCATGAGTGAACATGAAGACGGTCACAATTGTGACCGCTAGGCAACTACAGAGTCAGATTTTGGGGATTTTCTCTTTTTTTGACACATTTCTTTGTCCAATCATCTAATTTCCAATAAATTCCAAACAGAGATGATATGGGGACATTGTCCCAGGTCTGTTATTTACATTTAAATGTGTATCACAATACAATACTCAACATTGCCTCTGCAATTCTCTGCTATATTCTAAGTGTGCCGATTTTTACATAGAGAAGCCATTGTATCACACTATTATACATAGCTATTGTAATAGCTAATTTTCTATGTTGTTCTTTTTCTTAATTTTACTTTCAGTAATGTCCTACACATATAAGATCTAACTGACTGTCCAGATTTTACAATCATACCTCAAAAACAGTAAATCATTGTCCTCATTGACTATATTCCTACTGTATATATTCCTATATTGCATATGTCACAGGTGGTGGGGGTTGTAATCAACTCGCCAGTCAGCCTGTTGAAGGCAAATTGGCTGAATGTATGCAAAGACTTGCAATAGACATGAACAACCTTACCAGAAAATATAATCCCCAGCCCTTTCCCAACAGCCCCCCAACACACACACGTATGCACAGTAAAGGGCCTATGTCACAGGGGCCAGGCAGACAAACCAGAAGCACAGCTTCATGTGATCAAAAATAATTGTCCCAACAATCTGTCCTGACACTATTGTATGTCCACATTACAGACTGTGTCCTGTTATGCATTTAGAACCTTAATCCAGTGGTAAAATGAATTAAACTGAGCAATATAATGGATATCACACCGTTCTGACACTAGATCAGGCCAATAACTGAGGTCAGAGCAGGCTCCTATGCTCCTCAGGGTTATTTGGAATCAGGGACAGGGGTCCTGTGTTCTCCAAGTCAAGCATTGTATGTTTCCAGGGTCCTCCAGCATTATAAAGCACATAGTAGATACCCGAATGAGCATAGGTCCCAGGATATATAGGACACTGGGACATAGAGCCTTATGAATATGAGGCCTTTGGAGCAAAGGGACCAGGTAACTTAGGATGTCACTTCATGTGTGTTCACTAATTCACGGATGGGATAAATGCAGAAACCAAATTTCTTGTGTACGCAAGTATACTTGGCTTAAAAACTTGATTTACAATAATAAACAGACAAACGACATCTCTTTTTGCAACATGTGGTGGTTGTTGCATTGTGGTATATAGTTGATATAGATGATATAATGGCTTTTCTATGTAAACATGGTAAGGTTGTTCATGTCTATATCAGGTCTCTGCATACATTTAGGCATTATGCCTCTAACAGGCTGACTGGCGAGTTGATTATACCCCCCACCACCTAGTTTGTATATGTGACATATGTAAAATAGTAGTCAATGAGGACAATGATTTACTGTTTTTGAGGTATGATTATCAAATCTGGACAGTCAGTTAGATCTGATATGTGCAGGTAATGACTGAAAGTAAAATTAAGATAAAGAACAGCATAGAAAATCAGCTATTACAATAGCTATGTATAATAGTGTGATATAATGGCTTCTCTATGTAAAAATCGGCACACTTAGAATATAACACAGAATTGCAGAGTCAATGTTAAATATTGTATTGTGATACAAATATAAATGTGAAGAACAGACCTTGGACAATGTCCCCATATCATCTCTGACTGGAATTTATTGGAAATTAGATGATTGCACAATGAAATGTGTCAAAAAATGAGAAAATCACCAAAATCTGACTCTGTAGTTTCCCATCGGTAACAATTGTGACCGAAAATAAAACACTCCTTTTCACCCACTTTTTTATTAAAATTTAAAAAAATAGTAATTGATTACTTCAAAGGGTTACTCAAGACACATGATTTTGATATTTTCATGTCTGGGAAAAATTTGGGATTAAACGGGTTAAAGCCTGAGACAGAAGGTGCCTCTCATAGCGTTTACGCGTCCTCTCTCGCTCCTCACTGATCTACATAAAGAATGATGGAGTGGCAACAATGGGATAGTCTAGCCCTTCTTCTATCTTTCTTTATGTAGATCATTGAGGATCGAGGAGCGAGGGAGGACATATAAACGCTGCTTGAGAGGGACCCACAGTAAATACTTTAAAAGTTGTATGTAGATAGTCTAATTAATGTTGATAGACAGAATGTTTAATGGATGTTGATAGGCAGATTTTTTAATGGATATTGATTGACAGTTTAATGGGTGGATGAGTGAATGGTCTGAAGAAGATGAATGGATAGAAGGTTGGATGGAATGTGCCTTATATTCTTGTTAAGAGAGACACTGATACAGCTCTCTGAGAGTAGTTGACACAGGTGTAATCAATTTAACTGGCTAGTCTTAAGAGAGCCAGAGTAATCTTAAAGCCTGAGACAGAGTAAATCATTTAAAAGTTGAATGTAGATAGTCTAATTAATGTTGATAGACAGAGAGTTTAATGGATGTTGATAGACAGATTGTTTAATAGATGTTGATAGACAGTTTAATGGGTGGATGAGTGAATGGTCTGAAGAAGATGAATGGATAGAATGTTGGATGGAATGTGCCTTATATTCTTGTAGAATGGAGAGACACAGCTCTCTACTGAGAGTAGTGGATACAGATACAGGTGTAATCAATTTAACTGGCTAGTCTTAAGAGAGCCAGCCTGAGACAGAGTAGATTGTTTAAAAGTTCAATGTAGAGCGTCTAATTGATGTTGTTGATAGGCAGACTGTTTAGAATGGGTGGATGAGTGAATGGTTTGAAGAAGATGAATGGATATAAAGTTGGATGGAATTAGGAGGACTTATTTTGATACTGTTGTGCGCAGAGGATACAGGGGAACAGAATATGTAGTCTTCAGAGAGATTGAAAGCCTGAGAGAAACTGACAGTTGGTGCCCAGGTGGCTGACCAGCTGGGGTAACATTCTAATTGCTGCCGTGATGTCATAATGAGCAATGTTAAGTCTATGGGGAAATTGTTAAGTTTTTAATTTATAGTTTAAAAAGTATAAAAGTTACAAAGTTAAAAAATACATTGCGCTGATGTCCTAAGCAAGACCTTCGTAACACAGTTTGAATGAAGTTTCTACGTTAAACGGTTCAAGCTGAATTGCGTGCGTTAGAAGAAGAACTAGAAATGCAATTCCAAGGAATTACCAGTGCATGAAAATGCAAAAATAGATAGATAATGTAGATATGGTTACTAAGGTGTAGCTAGGGTAAACATGGTGGTTGCATAGTTTACAGAGAGTTGATAGTGTGAAGGTAGACAGTTTAAAGATGAAACGTTCCAGTTCTAACTTAACCAATGATTTCTATTCATGTTAAAATGTTGATTAGCTAACTTAGCTAATGATTTCTAGCAGTTACGCTAAAAATGCTTACTATGCTAGCAATGCTAACAATGCTAACCAGGTTGATTAGCTAACTTAACCGATGATTTCTAGCAGTAATGCTAAAAATGCTAACTATGCTAACAATGCTAAATTTGCTAACAATGCTAACCAGGTTGATTAGCTAACTTAGTTGATGATTTTTTGCAGTTATGCTAAAAATGCTAACTATGCTAACAATGTTAACTATGCTAACCATGGTAACTAGCTAACTTGCTAGTGAGGACTTTTATTTTGAAACATTTGTTGCTAGGGTATCCATGGTGGCCACTATCAGGAAACAAGAAGTTACTGCAGTATAATCATGTTGGTTGCTATGGAAACGGTCATAAACACTTTTTAATGGTTGCTATGTTGGTTGCTAGGTACATGGAGGTTTCATGTAGTTGACTGGAGGCATAGTGGATGATAACTGACAGTTGGAATGGTTGAACAGTTCAATAGTTGAGTAGTTTCAATGGTTAAATGATTTAATAGTGTATTATTGCAGTGAGGACCTTTATTTTGAAACAGTTGTGGACAGAGGAAGTAGTGAAACAGGATCTGTAGTCTTAATGAGATTGTATGCTTAAAGCCTGAGACAGAAGGTGCTTCTCATAGCGTTTACGCGTCCTCTCTCGCTCCTCACTGATCTACATAAAGAATGATGGAGCGGCAACAATGGGATAGTCTAGCCCTTCTTCTGTCTTTCTTTATGTAGATCATTGAGGATCGAGGATCGAGGGAGGACATATAAACGCTGCTTGAGAGGGACCCACAGTAAATACTTTAAAAGTTGAATGTAGATAGTCTAATTAATGTTGATAGACAGAGAGTTTAATGGATGTTAGACAGATTGTTTAATAGATGTTGATAGACAGTTTAATGGGTGGATGAGTGAATGGTCTGAAGAAGATGAATGGATAGAATGTTGGATGGAATGTGCCTTATATTCTTGTAGAATGGAGAGACACAGCTCTCTACTGAGAGTAGTGGATACAGATACAGGTGTAATCAATTTAACTGGCTAGTCTTAAGAGAGCCAGCCTGAGACAGAGTAGATTGTTTAAAAGTTCAATGTAGAGCGTCTAATTGATGTTGTTGATAGGCAGACTGTTTAGAATGGGTGGATGAGTGAATGGTTTGAAGAAGATGAATGGATATAAAGTTGGATGGAATTAGGAGGACTTATTTTGATACTGTTGTGCGCAGAGGATACAGGGGAACAGAATATGTAGTCTTCAGATAGGAGCCTGAGAGAAACTGACAGTTGGTGCCCAGGTGGCTGACCAGCTGGGGTAACATTCTAATTGCTGCCGTGATGTCATAATGAGCAATGTTAAGTCTATGGGGGAAATGGTGATAGTTTTTAACTAATAGTTTAAAAAGTATAAAAGTTACAAAGTTGAAAAATATAAAGCACATATGGCATAAGCAAGACCTACGCAACAAAGTTTGAATGAAGTTTCTACGTTAAACGGTTGAAGCTGAATTGCGAGCGTTAGAAGAAGAAGTTTAATAATAACTAGAGAATGTAATTCCAGGGAAATTACGAGTGCATGAAAATGCAAAAATGTATAGAAACAGTAGATAATGTAGATATAGTTACTAAGGTGTAGCTATGGTAAACATGGTGGTTGCATAGTTTAAAGAAAGCTGATAGTGTGAAGGTAGACAGTTTAAAGCTTAAACATTACAGTTCTAACTGAACTAATGATTTCTAGCAGTTATGCTAAAAATGCTAACTATGCTAACAATGCTAACTATTCTAACAATGCTAACCAGGTTGATTAGCTAACTTAGCTAATCATTTCTAGCAGTCATGCTAAAAATGCTAACTATGCTAACCATGCTAACCATGCTAACTAGCTAACTTGCTAGTGAGGACTTTTATTTTGAAACATTTGTTGATAGGGTATCTATGGTGGCCACTATAAGGAATAAAGAAGTTACTGTAGTAAAATCATGTTGGTTGCTATGGAAACGGTCATAAACGCTTAATTTTACTGGTTGCTATGTTGGTTGCTAGGTACATGGAGGTTTCATGTAGTTGACTGGAGGCATAGTTGATGATAACTGACAGTTGGAATGGTTGAACAGTTAAATAGTTGAGTAGTTTCAATGGTTAAATGATTTAATAGTGTATTATTGCAGTGAGGACTTTTATTTTGAAACAGTTGTGGACAGAGGAAACAGTTTACAGGATATGTAGTCTTCACAGAGAGATTGTATGCTTAAAGCCTGAGAGAGAGAGAGAGAGCTGCTGCAGGTGGGGCTGGCCACCTGGCATAACATTCTAATTGCCCTATTATGATGTCATAATCCAATGTTAAGTCTATGGGGAAATTTTAATAGTTTTTATTTAATAGTTCAAAAAGTATAAAAGTTACAAAGTTGAAAATTACATAGCTGAAGTCACCTAAGTAAGACCTACGCAGCGCAGTTTGAATGAAGTTTCTACGTCGAACGGTTGAAGCTGAATTGAACGCACAAAAAGCGTTAGAAGAAGAATAATAATATCGATAATAACTAGAAATGCAATTCCAAGGAATTACCAGTGCATGAAAATGCAAAAATAGATAGATAATGTAGATATGGTTACTAAGGTGTAGCTAGGGTAAACATGGTGGTTGCATAGTTTACAGAGAGTTGATAGTGTGAAGGTAGACAGTTTAAAGATGAAACGTTCCAGTTCTAACTTAACTAATGATTTCTATTCATGTTAAAATGTTGATTAGCTAACTTAGCTAATGATTTCTAGCAGTTACGCTAAAAATGCTTACTATGCTAGCAATGCTAACAATGCTAACCAGGTTGATTAGCTAACTTAACCGATGATTTCTAGCAGTAATGCTAAAAATGCTAACTATGCTAACAATGCTAAATTTGCTAACAATGCTAACCAGGTTAATTAGCTAACTTAGTTGATGATTTTTTGCAGTTATGCTAAAAATGCTAACTATGCTAACAATGCTAACTATGCTAACCATGGTAACTAGCTAACTTGCTAGTGAGGACTTTTATTTTGAAACATTTGTTGCTAGGGTATCCATGGTGGCCACTATCAGGAAACAAGAAGTTACTGCAGTATAATCATGTTGGTTGCTATGGAAACGGTCATAAACACTTTTTAATGGTTGCTATGTGGGTTGCTAGGTACATGGAGGTTTCATGTAGTTGACTGGAGGCATAGTGGATGATAACTGACAGTTGGAATGGTTGAACAGTTCAATAGTTGAGTAGTTTCAATGGTTAAATGATTTAATAGTGTATTATTGCAGTGAGGACCTTTATTTTGAAACAGTTGTGGACAGAGGAAGTAGTGAAACAGGATCTGTAGTCTTAATGAGATTGTATGCTTAAAGCCTGAGACAGAAGGTGCTTCTCATAGCGTTTACGCGTCCTCTCTCGCTCCTCACTGATCTACATAAAGAATGATGGAGCGGCAACAATGGGATAGTCTAGCCCTTCTTCTATCTTTCTTTATGTAGATCATTGAGGATCGAGGATCGAGGGAGGACATATAAACGCTGCTTGAGAGGGACCCACAGTAAATACTTTAAAAGTTGTATGTAGATAGTCTAATTAATGTTGATAGATAGAATGTTTAATGGATGTTGATAGGCAGATTGTTTAATAGATATTGATTGACAGTTTAATGGGTGGATGAGTGAATGGTCTGAAGAAGATGAATGGATAGAAGGTTGGATGGAATGTGCCTTATATTCTTGTTAAGAGAGACACTGATACAGCTCTCTGAGAGTAGTTGACACAGGTGTAATCAATTTAACTGGCTAGTCTTAAGAGAGCCAGAATATCTTAAAGCCTGAGACAGAGTAAATAATTTAAAAGTTGAATGTAGATAGTCTAATTAATGTTGATAGACAGAGAGTTTAATGGATGTTAGACATATTGTTTAATAGATGTTGATAGACAGTTTAATGGGTGGATGAGTGAATGGTCTGAAGAAGATGAATGGATAGAATGTTGGATGGAATGTGCCTTATATTCTTGTAGAATGGAGAGACACAGCTCTCTACTGAGAGTAGTGGATACAGATACAGGTGTAATCAATTTAACTGGCTAGTCTTAAGAGAGCCAGCCTGAGACAGAGTAGATTGTTTAAAAGTTCAATGTAGAGCGTCTAATTGATGTTGTTGATAGGCAGACTGTTTAGAATGGGTGGATGAGTGAATGGTTTGAAGAAGATGAATGGATATAAAGTTGGATGGAATTAGGAGGACTTATTTTGATACTGTTGTGCGCAGAGGATACAGGGGAACAGAATATGTAGTCTTCAGAGAGGAGCCTGAGAGAAACTGACAGTTGGTGCCCAGGTGGCTGACCAGCTGGGGTAACATTCTAATTGCTGCCGTGATGTCATAATGAGCAATGTTAAGTCTATGGGGGAAATGGTGATAGTTTTTAACTAATAGTTTAAAAAGTATAAAAGTTACAAAGTTGAAAAATATAAAGCACATATGGCATAAGCAAGACCTACGCAACAAAGTTTGAATGAAGTTTCTACGTTAAACGGTTGAAGCTGAATTGCGAGCGTTAGAAGAAGAAGTTTAATAATAATAATAAGAAGAATAGGAAGAACAGTACAGTGCATTTTCATGCACTGTAATAAGAAGATGTCGGATAACAGTAGAGTGCATTTGCATGCACTCTAATAATAAGAAGAATAGGAAGAACAGTACAGTGCATTTTCATGCACTGTAATAATAAGAAGTAGTAGAAGAAGAAGCCTAGGGATAACAGTACAGTGCATTTTCATGCACTGTAATAATAAGAAGATGAAGTTTAAGAATAGGAAGAACAGTACAGTGCATTTTCATGCACTGTAATAATAAGAAGAAGTCGGATAACAGTAGAGTGCATTTTCATGCACTCTAACTAGAAAATGTAATTCCATGGAAGGAATTACCATTGCATGTAAATGCAAAAAGGTTGCTGATTGTGTAAAACATTGTATCAGGCCTATAGTTAAAAAGACAACTAGGCTACACAGAATATAGATAAATAACAATAACCCAATTACAATTCCACTGAAATTACTTGGAAAGTCACATTTAAAAAGTGATTTATGAAAATGCATCAAAATTGTGGATATAGGCTATTTTGGAAAATAACTCTATTATAAAAGACTGACATGAAGTTGCCTAGCCTACTTAAAACGAGTTGCAAGAGCTGACACTTTAGTAGCCTACAGTGACGACTGGTAGGATAGCTTACATAGCCTTCATATACACTAATGCAGGTTAAAAGTAGCCTACCATAGGCTATAGATTTAGACACCATTGGAAC
Source organism: Sardina pilchardus (assembly GCF_963854185.1). NCBI lineage: Eukaryota > Metazoa > Chordata > Actinopteri > Clupeiformes > Clupeidae > Sardina > Sardina pilchardus. The sequence goes on along the minus strand of NC_085008.1, from coordinate 21,525,272 downwards.
ACGGAATACAATCTCAAACAACGCCAATCAATTAACGATGATGCAGCAACAGGTAGGATATCTAGCTAGCAAATGTAACGTTAGCTACAGTAGGATATTTTATGTAGGCCTAGGCTACACATATTAGCCTACAGGATGAGCTAGTATGTTCTTCGAAGTGTTTCCAGGTGTGTGATTGTCCTAATAGGAATGTACAATACGCTGTTAACAAAGGTTTTTAATTTGTGAATGATGCCGAAAGTTTTAAATGATAATTGCTAACAAACAAACGTGAAAATCATAGCAATGCAGTTTGTACTAGAAACGACTGTAAGGCTTGAACCTAAATGGTGCAACTAGTTGCTTGTAACTTGCTAGTAACCTGCTTGTCGTTAGCTACAGTAAATACAGTGTTTACGTTGACGTTAGGTTAGATTGCCTTTAGCTGTTGATAACGTTACAGAGAGCAAACCGGTTACTGTAACGATAGAAACAAATCAAGTAAGGAGTAGCTGGAGACAAGACGATAACGTCCTGGTTTAGCCTAGGCCTACAGCAGTGGCATGGTAGAATGTTTTCATAGCTGTTACAGCCTGGTGCAGCGGTGGCATTTGGATCAAAGATCCTTGATTACTGACAGCTGAGCACTGACGTAACAATTAGTCTTTACCGCCAAAGGGTCTCAACGTTAACTCTATGGGAATTTTAAAATCTTTTATCGTAAATATCTCTACAAGTATAAAGTTCACAAATGTGAAAAATACATTGGACAAATCTCCCTTACAAGACCTTTGTAGAAGTGTTTGAATGACGTCAAACGGTTAAGTGGTTTTAGCGTTATAAAACGTGGATTTTGGTCGGAAGAAGAATAACTATATTAAGAAGAATAGGGATAACAGTACATTGCATTCACATGCAATGTAATAAGAAGAAGAAGTTTTGGAAGAACAGTACAGTGCATTTTCATGCACTGTAATAAGCGCTCTGAATGATCTCCACCAATGAAAGCAAGGCTTGGCCGGCTGGCACTCAGCTGGCAATCAGCTGGGCGATTAGATTGACAGTCAGCTGGGCCATTCAGGGAAGCTAGCGAGACTCCGTGCCCTGCCTGAACTAACGCGGTGCTCCATTTGTTATTTTACACCAGTGACTGCCAACTGGTCGTTTCTTTTCCTGAAATAGTTATGAACTAGTTGTTTGCCATGTAGTGTACTCACAATCATTACATTTGCGCAATTCAGGACCCAATATGTTTTTAGAAAAAGGTATTGTCAACCTTACACATCCACATTGTTGTGCTGTCACATTCCAGAATCCACATTTCACTGTAACTTCATCTAAAGCCTGTCCCTGATACCTTTTGTTTGAATAGGCTACTGTACCTTGCAATTGAGAAAACACAGTTTTATATCGGTGAAGAAAACTCACACTTGTGCGTCTTTGTCTGTGTTTTCTTGTAGGAAAACGGGTGTACCTTGGGGAACAGCTGGCTAGGATGGAACTGTTTTTATTTTTCGTGAGCCTGTTCCAGAAATTTAGGGTGTCCACTCAAGAAGGAGTCGAGCTAAGCCTGGAAGGAGATGTGGGAGGCACACGCACCCCATTTCCTTTCAAAAATGTTGCTCACACACGATGATAGAACATTGATCTTTTCCATACATAAACTTCTGCTTTTATGCAACACTTTTATGTTGAATACATCAAAATGTCAACACATTTTAGAGCTTTCTCTGAGACAAAAGTATGTAAAATATTCAATGAAAAGTATGAATATGACACTGGCCGGTTATATTTAAGGAAATCATAGGGCAAATCTTTATTGTGGCACTTTAATATATCTACTGTATATAATACGGTAGATTGTATTTGAGCAAGGATTGTATGTCAGGCAGAATGAGTTTCCTGAAACCTTTATTTACTAGAACTTTTCCATTTCCAAAAGAATTGTTACAAATAAAAATACAAATTCTGACAGTAACATTTTTCATTATTATTTAATTGACAATGTTATCTTTCATTTCTTTTTTTTTCTGCCACCACCCCCCCTTTTCGCAGGACTAGGCCTACTTTATTTTTAATAAAGCAAACAGAATACAAAAAAGAAAGGATACATTATTTCGTCCTACCGTAACCAAACAACCCTTTTAGTGGAACCCTGAATAGGAGGGGAGATTAAAGCACCACAAGTCATCATGTAGGCCTACTCTTCACTTAAAAATGCTGTTATTATACTATCAATAATAATTCTATAACATTAATCAAGTCTTTTAATTACAGATTAGAACATGTTCATAAGACTTTCAAAGTATTGTGTGTTGTCTAGAAAAAAGTGAAAGTGAATGATGGTTGAATTATATTAGCACGGAGTGCACCACCTTGACCTTAAAGTTGTTAAAGCGCCTTAACTAGTGAGGCATATGAGCATGGATGCCCAAGAGCAGCAGCTTGAGTGGATGACAGTTACTGTACATGTCAACATTTTCCTTTCATCACAATGACACTTAATATTTCAATAAAACAATGTTAACCTGCATTAGCCTACAAATTACAAAAACAACTGAGTTCAAAGAAAAATAGGGGCAGTGATTTTACAGTTCACATCAGGAAAACGAAAAGTGATTAAAGGTGTTGCCTCCAAAGTTAGAGAGAACCAACTAACACGTGTCACATTGATGTGCTAATGAGAAGGTTGTTTTGCTCGCAAAGAATTTATTAGGCTGTCCAATGGCGGAAATGTTTTTTTTTTTTACTCGAGACATGTCATTACAAGTCAAAGAGGCTAAGTCCGAATCAAGTCTCGAGAGAATATAGGCCTATTCATGGGTTTCATCAGGTCCCTTTCCACAGGTGTATTAATCAAGCACCATGCAGTCTGCATTCATAATCAAGGTGCTTGATTGTACACCTTGAGTCGCAAGCCATGCCGAATTTGACCAAGTTTGAGGCAAAAGGCCTATTCGGACGGGATTAGTTTTATGGGGTGACATCAGGTAATAATTAGCAGGTAATGTAGTCCCGTCCGGACCTATTTTTTACAGTCTATGGTCCGGACGCGCCATGTCAGTAAACATAACGGAGTATGTCGGTGACATTTACAGACACTTTTACCTTCCGTAAAACGGTCCGGAGAAATTATCTTAGGTAAAATTAATCCCGTGCGAACGCGACCCTCTGTAAAGATGTCTGTAATATTTCGTCACATCCTGATTTGAAAACAATTCCACTGAATGTCTGAATGAAAACATAACATGCTGTGCAGCTCCTAATAGGACGTTAGCTAGTTCGCCTATTAGCTTGATATTGTTAGCCATTTCAAACTACTTATGGCATAACATAAAGCTAACGTTTGCTAGTTTAACCCGTTTAATCCCAAATTTTTCCCAGACATGAAAATATCAAAATCATGTGTCTTGAGTAACCCTTTGAAGTAATCAATTACTATTTTTTTTAAATTTTGATAAAAAAGTGGGTGAAAAGGAGTGTTTTATTTTCGGTCACAATTGTGACCGCTAGGCTACTACAGAGTCAGATTTTGGGGATTTTCTCTTTTTTTGACACATTTCTTTGTCCAATCATCTCATTTCCAAAAAATTTCAAACAGAGATGATATGGGGACATTGTCCCAGGTCTGTTATTTACATTTAAATGTGTATCACAATACAATACTCAACATTGCCTCTGCAATTCTCTGCTATATTCTAAGTGTGCCGATTTTTACATAGAGAAGCCATTATATCACACTATTATACATAGCTATTGTAATAGCTGATTTTCTATGCTGTTCTTTATCTTAATTTTACTTTCAGTCATTACCTGCACATATCAGATCTAACTGACTGTCCAGATTTGATAATCATACCTCAAAAACAGTAAATCATTGTCCTCATTGACTACTATTTTACATATGTCACATACAAACTAGGTGGTGGGGGGTATAATCAACTCGCCAGTCAGCCTGTTAGAGGCATAATGCCTAAATGTATGCTGAGACCTGCAATAGACATGAACAACCTTACCATGTTTACATAGAAAAGCCATTATATCATCTATATCAACTATATACCACAATGCAACAACCACCACATGTTGCAAAAAGAGATGTCGTTTGTCTGTTTATTATTGTAAATCAAGTTTTTAAGCCAAGTATACTTGCGTACACAAGAAATTTGGTTTCTGCATTTATCCCATCCGTGAATTAGTGAACACACATGAAGTGACATCCTAAGTTACCTGGTCCCTTTGCTCCAAAGGCCTCATATTCATAAGGCTCTATGTCCCCAGTGTCCTATATCCTGGGACCTATGCTCATTCGGGTATCTACTATGTGCTTTATAATGCTGGAGGACCCTGGAAACATACAATGCTTGACCTGGAGAACACAGGACCCCTGTCCCTGATCCCAAATAACCCTGAGGAGCATAGGAGCCTGCTCTGACCTCAGTTATTGGCCTAATCTAGTGTCAGAACGGTGTGATATCCATTATTTTGCTCAATTTAATTAATTTTACTACTGGATTAAGTAAGGTTCTAAATACATAATAGGACACAGTCTGTAACGTGGACATACAATAGTGTCAGGACAGATTGATGAGACAATTATTTTTGATCACATGAAGCTGTGCTTCTGGTTTGTCTGCCTGGCCCCTGTGAATAGGCCCTTTACTGTGCATAAGTGTGTGTGTTGGGGGGTGGGTTGGGGGGCTGTTGGGAAAGGGGTGGGGAATATATTTTCTGGTAAGGTTGTTCATGTCTATTGCAAGTCTTTGCATACATTCAGCCAATTTGCCTTCAACAGGCTGACTGGCGAGTTGATTACAACCCCCACCACCTGTGACATATGCAATATAGGAATAGGAATATAGTCAATGGGGACAATGATTTACTGTTTTTGAGGTATGATTGTAAAATCTGGACAGTCAGTTAGATCTTATATGTGTAGGACATTACTGAAAGTAAAATTAAGAAAAAGAACAACATAGAAAATTAGCTATTACAATAGCTATGTATAATAGTGTGATACAATGGCTTCTCTATGTAAAAATCGGCACACTTAGAATATAGCAGAGAATTGCAGAGGCAATGTTGAGTATTGTATTGTGATACACATTCAAATGTAAATAACAGACCTGGGACAATGTCCCCATATCATCTCTGTTTGGAATTTATTGGAAATTAGATGATTGGACAAAGAAATGTGTCAAAAAAAGAGAAAATCCCCAAAATCTGACTCTGTAGTTGCCTAGCGGTCACAATTGTGACCGTCTTCATGTTCACTCATGCTATGAGAACGCTGAACAAAGTTCACATATTTCATTTGCATCCCTCCATACTAGACACCTTAAAGATTATGTGTACCCAAACTCTTTGCCCTATTTTTACATAAACATACTTTTCTAAGCTTTAGTTTGGGAGCTTTTGGGTGGAAATTTTCTGTTCAGGGTGCAACCAAAACATAAGCAGCTCTGACCATGTGACAAATTACACTACACATTTGGCACTTCACATATTTAACTGAGACCCTTTCAGGTTTCCATTTTTGGGGAAAATGTATTGATACTTCATACAATGACATCTGTAAAGGCACAGAAGCAAAAAAAAAAAATCGGTCACAATTGTGACCGTTGGGATTAAATGGGTTAACCAACTTGTGTAGGTTGTAAACATAGGCAAAGCCATCGATATCTCAAAGTTGCGACACCGCCGTTGACTCCCGTGAACAAACAATGGCGGCACTTCCGGGAACTATTCCATTGAGAATGAATGAATATAATACGACTTTTCTACATGACTTATAGTCGTGTGCATAATAATGCATTTTCATTGAGTAATGCATATGTATGTGGAAATGCAGTTTATAGTAATTTTCATCGAGTATTCACCGTAAATATTAATGCGATCGCTGCTGTCAATCCCGGTTTCTGAGATTCTGAGTTTCCACGGGTGGAGTTTAGCGTGAATATTTATGAGATTGTGGCACATGCACGCCCCTAAACACGGAATACTGAAGCGTGAATCAGAGGGAACTGAACATGTTGGCAGTCGTTAAAAGACTACGGTGATTTAACACGTTTTTGGATGTTGTCATGGGTTAAGAAGGAAACATGACCATTTCGTGGTCGGGGAAATTATGCAATTAACCTCGATATTCTGATTGTGTTGCAGCCACTCAAGCAAAACGTCATGTCAGACAAAATCATAAATATACATCTGTATCTATATCTGACGTCGCTTGACTATGTAGAATATTGGCTATTGTAGCTTACACCTGTAGGCTATGCTGTGATGGTAGTCCTAGGATAGGCTACTTTTTTTTTATTTTTTTTTTATCGTTTTGATTGTAGCCCAGCCTGTGTGCTTCTGTGGTGACAGTGACTTGGCATCAGATTGACCCACTGTAGACCAACACGAGTCTAATAAACAATATTGTTATCATGTTTCCATTCGTGTTCCTTGCCCATATAGTGTTTGTGTGCAGACTTGGGAAAATAAGATGGCACATTATCACATTGTATCTTCAAGACATGGGCTTAACATCAGTATTTCAATTTTAATTTCAATTTTCAATTTAATGTCGCTTATAGAGCGCCAATACATTACACATGTCTCATGGCGCTTTACAGAGTGTTAGACATTCAAAGAGAGCCCATGAGTAACAGGGACAAGGAAAAACTCCCTAGAATTGGAGATACATATAGGAAGAAACCTCAGACAGATCCACGACTCAGTAGGCCTATTAACTCAATAAAAGTTCATGAAAAGTTATATGCTTAAAAAACGATTTCATCATACCAAAGTAGCCTATCATGTGTGCAAGGATAATGATATTTAAAAAAAATAAAGTCTGGGTAATCAGCTTTCAGAAATTGGGTGCCCTGTCTATCAGATGTTTATACTTTTCAGTGCCCAACTAACAATTCTAATGTTACTTTGTAAGATAGAGTCTAGCCAAGTTAGGCAAATATTCATAGGGAATAGTGGAACAGCAGTTCTTGGTCTGGTAAGGTCAAACATGTAAATTCATAGCATAGGCCTACAACAGCATAGCTACAGCCTGTCTGGCAATAAACACACAAGAACAGACAAGGATTTGGAGAAATAACGCCCATGGAGAAATTCATTTATCGCTTGAAAGAGTGGAGTGGTGTCTTGGTGAGTGCTGGTAAACATGTTTTCATCACAGCAGGCAGTAAGGCCTAACTTAACTTAACATAACCAATATGAGTGCATGGTCATAGATAGATAGATAGATAGATAGATAGCCTGTTTTATTGATCCCCAAGGGGAAATTCAAAAATAGGGGAATATTCAAGAATACTGCTCCCCTAACAATAACAACATGATTGTACAAAACAAGTTTTATTACTGAAGTTATTGTACCAATATAGCCTATTGTACAGCACAAGTCTTTCTTTCTTTTTAACTAGCTAGCATGTTTGTGTAGGCCAGCATGCATACCAAAGCTTGAAACTCACTTCGAACATCACACAAAACAGATCACACAAAACAGATGGTGAAGCCCACTGACACTTTAAAGACAACAGCGATAGCCCACGATGTCCCACTGACATTTACGTTAGGCCTACATAAAACAAGCGAACGTAAATGACAATTTGATAGGCTGTAGACTAGGATACACAAGAACACAACATACGCGAGATTGCATTGGCTAATCTAACTTACTATACCACCAGTGATCGTCGAAACGGTCATGTTTTAGCACACAACTCCATACCAACATTCAAAAACAGATTAAAGCATGCTGTTGTCTAACTTCTCTCTGCCAACATTCTTCCTTTGATTCACGCGCCATGACTGGGTGTCTAGGCGCGCGCGCTCGACAACCTCCGCTTATATAAATATTCACGCTAAACTCCACCCGACTCCACCCATAGAAACTCAGAATCTCAGAAACGGTATATCTGGTAACACCCGTAGTAGGCTAGGCTAAACCAGGGACCGAGGGAACTACTGAGTCGACCCACTAACCACGTGACCGCTCTAATCTGGCTTTAACATGGAAGTCAACGGCTGTCGCAACTTTGAGATATCGATGGCTTTGAACCAGCTTTGAACATAGGTTGTAAATCTGAAAATGCCGCACGTACCTGACGCAAAGTATCACGTGCACGACGACGAAGATGTGACGGCAGAACGTAAACGTAGTTAGGCCTACTCCTCCCATGTCAGGTAAAATAACAGATGTTTAGTCCCGTCCGAATTGGACATTTATTACAGAGGCAGGGGCGGAGCTATAGGCGGGGCAGGCGGGGCAGCTGCCCCTGAGCCCGGGCCCTTACCGAGGGCTCAAAGGGCCCTTTGCACTTCGTCGAAAACGCGAACTCAATCTCCCCGAAGCGTAATTTTTCTCTCACCGAATGTGTTGTAGCGCACGTCACTCCTTACTGCGTGACATAGGTGTCTAGCCTATTTATATATCTAGCATTTTAGATCTACTTTTTTTATCATGGTGGGAGTCATGACTCAAAAAATACCAGTGAAATCCCTAAAGCTGTCTTGTAATGTAATAGTTAGTCATGTTATTTTAAGATAAGCTATGTTGTTATGGCTTGTATTTTTTATTAAATCATGTTTGTGTAATTTTTTAACAACTGCAGTGCATGATGGGTATGATATCTGAAGACTTGTTGAACGTCATCATCAAAATTCCATTGTAGTGAACAACGTATAAAATAGGCTTGGACTAGGCTACGGCAGGGGCGGTTCTAGGGGCGGGGCCACAGGGGCCCTGGCCCCTACTGAAATCTGATTGGCCCCCGAAGTGCCCCTGTTCCATTAATCGCCGATGAAAGAGCAACCGGAGTCTTTTTAACGCACACATTAAAAACGCACACATTTTCTTTGTTACATTGCTCCGCTATTATTAGTCACAGCGAGATGAGACTTATATTGCAGGAAAGAGCAGAACCGGGGCTTTCCAACGATACTAGACACTTGTCTGTACGATCAAGTATGAAAATAAAATAAAATCATGAAGTTAAATCAAAGTATATCATATTTACAGTCTGCTCTGCGTTCACCGGCGCATCCAGAACTCTCGCTTGAATTACTCGCGGACCACGCATCGCACAGACATGACACGCATATCAAATGAAAGAGGAGAAGCAGAGCTTTGCATTGATACCAAATACATCGATCATTTCGTATTATAAAATCAGACGAAGTTACAAACAAATAATAATGTCATATAGCTAAATGGCTACCTTTACTCTCGTTTGATTTCCTCGTGAAACCGCTATCAAAAAGATATGGCATTCATGTCAGATGAAAGAGGAGAGCTAGAGCTATCCACAGATACCAAATACAACCTTCTAGGCCATAAAACAGACGAAGTGACAGCAAAATAATAACTTCATTTAGCTCCACTTACCTCGTGTTTTTGTGTGGCATAATAGCCTATGTTCATAATCCAATGTTATCATGTGTTTCTCTTTGACAAGTCACGTTCATAACACGGTTTTGAGATCCTAGCAAACTCCTGTATGGTATCCAATTCAAGACTCATATTGCATCCAAATTTGTTTGTCAAATAAACACTTTTTGCCTTTACTGTGTTCATTGCAATGCAGTAAAACAAATATTATAGAGAATCATCATCTGTGCACGTCATGTGTGCTATCGCAAACAAGTCATGTCAGATCAGCTAGTGTCACAAATATGGAGAGATCAGCTAGTGTCACAAATATGGAGAGAAAGTCATTTTTTTTCATCACTAAATAAAAATTGCCATTTATTTCTGGAAGGCACACACCACATATTTCTGTAAATTGCTCAGCCCCAAAGTATACCTCCATCATGGTTCTTATATTGCCATTTTCAGGACAGTCAGGCCTACACAACCATGCAAGTCATGTTGAGCTGTCAGCTTGCTGTGGTGAGATAGCCTACACGTCAAAATGTAAGAATTTGTATAGTACGCTTTTCAAATTTGTATTATTTAAAAATCTAAATCAAATCAATGCAAGTATTTATACATGATATTGTGGCAGATCTGGACTGTGCTGAAAAAAGCAATATGTAGCATGTGTGAATGGCACTTACAATGACCAGAATAAATGCTTCTAACTAGAGGTAGTGAAAATGCCCTTAAAACAGCTTAGGGCTCATATTAAACGAGTGGCTGCTCTGCTCAGTTGCAGCAAATAAATAAGTAGCCTATAAGGGTAAGAGTAGCCTATGTGTATCAGATCAAGAGAGTGCTGGATAGGATAGAAAAAAGTGACCACACTCCTTGAGTTTGTTGCTTTTCTGGAGTCTTTCAAAGAGATGTTCCATGAGCTTTTCAGGCTTGCTGTAATGTGTGTGTGTGTGTGTGTGTGTGTGGGGGGGTGTCTATTGTTGTATGCAGTGTACCCTTTATGCATAGTAGCCTATAGATAAGAGTATAAGGGTAAGAGTATGTGTATCAGATCAAGAGAGTGCTGGATAGGATAGAAAAAAGTGACCACGCTCCTTGAGTTTGTTGCTTTTCTGGAGTCTTTCAAAGAGATGTTCCATGAGCTTTTCAGGCTTGGCAGTATTGCTGTAGTAGTGTGTGTGTGTGTGTGTGTGTGTGTGTGTGTGTGTGTGTGTGTGTGTGTGTGTGTGTGTGTGTGTGTGTGTGTTCTATGCATTGTTGTATGCAGTGTACCCTTTATGCATAGTATAAATAAGAGTATAAGGGTAAGAGTATGTGCGTGTGGTGTGTTGCATTCAATGAGTTCTATGCATTGTGTCCTTTACGCACAGTATAAATAAATGAGAAAACTTGAACTGAATAAATTATTTTCTGTGCTTGGATGTACCCTGTACTCGGCCCCTGAATGTAACATCTGGCCCCTTAATGGCCCCTGTTACAGAAAAATCCTAGAACCGCCACTGGGCTACGGGAAGTTGGTAATAGGCTACCTGGTTTAACTTGTTCTTATGCCAAGCATCAGCCCCGGATCATTCTCACACAATTAACGCAGAATGTATCGTTTTTATGAATGACAATTCCAATTATCGATCAAACGAGAAAGATCATTATACTTTGTGGGCTCTCTCCATGCTCGTGACTTCTACAAACTAAGGCATAATTTGGAACGAAATTATGAGCATGCAGTAGAGACAGAGAGGCAGGTTCCAGCTTCACTCTTCCGCTGTCAGACCGCATAGCCTATTTAGGTGTCATTATCTGCCCAGCTAACGACGGAAATTCGAAATAAGATGTGAACAGCAAGTGGCCGCTTGACGTGATGTCCGAAATTCGGCAAGGAATTATCGCAAAATGTGCAGAACATTTGAAAACAGCTAATAGGCAGGTTCCACCTATAGCTTGTCATTGTTGACATCTTCTGCCATAAGAATCGTTTTAAGAAAGGTGGCTAATGATGATGGCAGCAAAGACGAGGGGAGGCTAAAGGAGGTGGCAGATCAGGTTTGATTCACCATTTGTAAGCTCAGGTTGGTAAGAACACTATTTTACATTGGCTGCACTCACTGTGAGTAACTTAGCCAATTTATTTATTAGCTAGCCTAATATCTACCATCTGAAGAATGGAGTCACAAATTAGACTATTCTTGTGAATGCATTCCACTCAGATAGCTAAGTGGCTACCAGGTTCAAAATGCACGTTTAGGCTACTTGCAAACAGAAATATAAGCTTGGGCCCCTCCATTTCCAAAGCAACAAATGAAGGCTGCTTGTAATAATACAAGTATTGTGATATCAATATGGTGTAATCAAACGAGCTACAGCTGGTAGAGCCTTCAGCCTTGAGCATGACCTGCAAAACGGCATTATGAGAACCGTTCAGACTCTTCTTAAAGTGACTGCACCATTTATCAATATCAATATCACAATTGATCAAAATATCAAATAATACATAAGCAATTTGCATTACTTTAGTTGCTTGTGTCACATTCTTGTTATCATTCAAATCTTATGATGCGTGTTCGGGGGCGGAGCAGGGGGGGGGGGGGGGGGGGTGTTGGGCGTATGGAGAGGGGGGGGGGGGGGGGGGGCCCATCAACCATCTCTGCCCCAGGGCCCTGTGTGCAGTTGTTCCGCCACTGTACAGAGGTCATATGATAAACCTGCATTACTCTACGTCCCCCCATAAAACTAATCCCGTCCGAATAGGCCTATAGACAGTAAAAAGTCCTAAGTCATTAAAATCATGACGAGTCCAATGTGTCCACATAGCCTAGGCCTACTATCTGTCTTTTCTCATCCCCGCCCCATCCCCAAAGGTAGGCTAATAAAGCCGGGGTAGGCTTAACGTTCTCCAGTTCGTACGCCTCTTGAAGCGAATAAAAACAGAGTTATTTGCGCTCTTCATGGAGTAAGACAACAATACCAACACAGAGAGTTTTGAAGCCAACTCTGTTCGGTCGCATAACGTCAACTAATAGAATAGTAGAAAATGCCGCTTAGTCTGCTTCTGCAATCGCTCGACTTGAAGAGCATTTTGCTTTTCCTCGTCATATTCCTTGTAATTGCCGACTTCCTCAAGAATCGAAAACCTGCAAACTACCCCCCCGGGCCATTGGCATTACCTTTCGTGGGAAACATATTCAACATCGATTCCAAACAGCCACACATTTATTTTACCAAGGTGAGTGAACAGCCTGTGGTTTAATCAATTGCTTGTTAAGTATTTAAGTAATTTGATAACATTTGACAGTCACAGCCTGTTATTCATTAATTTATTTATTATAGGCGCCATTTGTTCTTGACAGAACTGTTAAATTATTAATCGGGTGAGGACAGAGGCTAAAGCAAAATAGGCTCTCTCTCCACATGACCTAATGGAAAATCAATTACAGATTGCAAAGACCAATTTAACTGTAGGCTCAAAATACCATACAGTTAACAAATTAATGCTATTGGCAAATGGCTGCAACTGCCCTGTCCCACTGTTTAATCTTGGCAGATCTATTCTTGTATTCATGTCATCCTCCTTGAGTGACACATGCTGAAGCTGACAAGAGTGCTGTGTTTTTTTAAGCACTATAGGCATGTTAACTATGGAACATTGAGGCTTGACCTTCAATTTATTGTCATTATCTACATAGTAAAATCAATTAGATTTAAAGAGCATCTGCAGAACTGACCCAATGATTTCAGAACCTCAGAGGGTAGGACCAGAGACAGACTATGTCTGGGATGTGTGATGGGTAGGCTAGTGAGCAATTCAACTGAGAAGAATGAAATTATAATTTTGGACGTGCATCTTGCATCTATAGATGGGCTACCTAATTCACTCCACCCATGGGGTAGCCCATCTTTCAGAACAAATAAAAGGGAGTAACTCATTTTTTTGTTTATGTTTTCAGTTGGCTGAAGTCTATGGCAACATTTTTGCTTTACGTCTGGGCCGAGATGAAATGGTGTTTGTCACTGGCTATAAATTGGTGAAAGATGCCCTTGTGGGTCAGGCTGAGAACTTTGTGGACCGACCCTTTAGCCCATTCGCTGACAGAGTTTACCCAGGAAATGGTGAGAAATGTAATGGGGGTTTATTATTATAAATCAGTGTTGTGTGTGTAGGCCTATGGGGACAATGTGCCTTCTCACATACACTCATGTCATACACCCTGGGCCATAATTGGAAAGATGGACAAAGTGCAGTGTCTTAAAGGGATATTCCGCCATTTTTGGAATTACGCTCATTTTCCACCTCCCCTCGAGCAAAACAATCGATATTTACCTTGCTCCCGTTCATCCAGCCATTCTGTGAGTCTGGCGATACAACTTTTAGCTTCAGCCTAGCATAGATCATTGAATCGGATTAGACCATTAGCTTCTCGCCTGCTAGCTTCATGTTTAAAAGTGACTAAGATTTCTGGTAATTTTCCCATTTAAAACGTGTCTCCTCTCAAGTTAGAAAGTGCAATAAGACCAACTGAAAATGAAACCTGGCGTTTTTCTAGGCTGATTTGACATGGAACTACACTCTCATCTGGCGTAATAATCAAGGCAACTTGCAAACTACTGGCACTACTACTGCTTGTTGTCTATGGGGACTATTTTCAGATGCTGCGTACGATATCACTGCGCCTATGGTAAATTTGCAAGTTGCCTTGATTATTACGCCAGATGAGAGTGTAGTTCCATGTCAAATCAGCCTAGAGAAACGGCAGGTTTCTTTTTCAGTTGGTCTTATTGCACTTTCTAACTTGAGAGGAGACACGTTTTAAATGGGAAAATTACCAGAAATCTTAGTCACTTTTAAACATGAAGCTAGCAGGCGAGAAGCTAATGGTCTAATCCGATTCAATGATCTATGCTAGGCTGAAGCTAAAAGTTGTATCGCCAGACTCACAGAATGGCTGGATGAACGGGAGCAAGGTAAATATCGATTGTTTTACTCGAGGGGAGGTGGAAAATGAGCGTATTTCCAAAAATGGCGGAATATCCCTTTAAGTCTTAACTAATGCTAATTTAATAATTAGCTTAATTTGCTAATTTAACTATACATATGAGTAGGCTACTTGAAGCAGTTATATTCACTATGCTCAAACCACCTCAACTCCTTAAAACAGCCGGCCTGTTCCTCAGTAGTGGACATAGATGGAGGAGGCATCGTCGTTTCACGCTGACCACACTCAGAAACTTCGGCCTGGGGAAGAAGACGATGGAGAATGCCATCTGTGAGGAGTGCCGCTACCTTCTGGAGGAGATGGAGAGCCAAAAAGGTACAGGCCAGGAAGAGGATCAGGAAGTTGCTAGCACTGATTACTTACTACCTACTTGTAGTGGTGATGTGTAATATTAAACGAGACATAGAATGGAAACCATTTTTGTCTTGGTTATCATGAATTAGGAGAGGTTGTGCATAACCAAAGAGCTATCATGAACATGAGGCATGGTTGTGCACTCCTTCATATGACAATCTTGAACTTAGAAATAGCCACTAAAAAAGGGGAGAATGAACAAAGCCGGCTTGTGATGTCAGATATCGCAAAGCCATCGAAGTTCAATTGTGGTGGCCAAAGAGGGCGCCATTTAGTCAAACGGACCATTTCAATACCCAGCCTAAATAAACTGCTCACAAAAAGTAAGGAAACTTGACTTTGGCCCATTATATCTCCACTTTAACAATACCAATCACTAAAGTGTTTTATGTCATTTTCATCGTTTATTAGTCACCTTCACAATGAGGTACAGCTTGTAAGCATTGGGCTCCCATGGAATGAGCAACACAAGCAAACATGTAAGTAGTGCCAACGAAAAATGTGCCAAAATGGCCTGTTATGCTGTTGGAATTCACCTTTGTCACTTCAAGCATTGACGATTGCACTCTCCCACAGAAATGAGGAGAACAAAACATGTTAGGCATACATTCGTTCATTTTATACTCAGTGTCAGGGTCCTCAGTAGGGTATAGAGGATCCATATGCAGCCACAACAGCTTGGCACCTTCTTCTCATGCTGGTCACCAACCTGGCTAAATTCTGCTGTAGGATGGCATCCATTCCTCGATAAGGATCTGTTAAGTCAGCCAACCTGGTTCTGTTGTTGACTCTGGCACGTACAGCATGCCCAAGCTGATCCCACAAGTGTTCAGGTCTGGGTTGAGGTCTGGCAGGCCATTCTATCCTCTCCACTCCCAAATTCTGGAGGTACTCTCTGATGATCCCAGCTCTATGGGGGCGAGTGTTGTCTTCCTGGAGGATGGCAATTGGTCCCATATTCTGGAGATATGGAATTGCCACTGGCTCCTGAATCTCATCCCGGTATCTAAACTCACCTGGTAGCACTTGAAGCCCAAAACGAGATGTCTGGCAGCAGAACCCTATTACTGGCCATTTTGGCACATTTTTGGTTGGCACTACTCAGACATTTGGCTGTATTGCTCATTCCATGATTGCTCTATGCTTACAAGCTATACATCATTGTAAAGGTGACAAATCAACGATAAAAATGATATGAAACACTTTACTGGTTGGTAATACTAAAGGGAATATATAATGGGCCAAAGTCAAGTTTCCTTACTTTTTGTGAGCAGTTTATAAGGTTTTAATTAGGCTTAAGGCTGCTCGATTATGGTAAAAATCATTATCACAATTATTTTGTTCAATATTGAGATCACGATCATTAAACGTGATTACTCTGTGATTTTGGAACTATCATCCATATTCAACATTTTTAAATTGAATTCTAAACGTTCATTCAAAAAGATCATGCACACGGCAACTCAAGACAAAAGGAGAGCATTGTTATAAAACTGAACGTAGCAAAATAATCATTACATTTCGATTATGTTGTTTTCATAATTGCTGGACGTCATAGTCACGATTAATTGATTCATTCGATTAATTGCACAGCCCTCGTTAGGCTTGTAAAATTGCAATTCTTTTTTTATGAATCAAAGTTGAATAGTATTTTAACATCAGAGTGCAGTACTCAATTCACCCATTCTATGTCCTCTTTAACATTCTCTGATAGCTTCATAGAAATCAACCATGGGATGTGGAAATAACTGTAAAGAAGCTCATTGATTTCCGTGTGTCAGTATCTTATTTGTTGTGTAAGAGGGATTATTATAGATAGAACTCATCTCACTGTTGAGTGTCTTTGTTCTGTTACTGCATTTCACAAAATCATACACAGTATTTTGTTCTCTCTTCTTCTAGGTGATCCATTTGATCCAAAAGTTCTGCTCAACAATGCCGTTTCCAATATAATTTGTCAGATGGTGTTTGGGCGGCGGTATGATTATACTGATCATACTTTCCAGAAGATTCTCTGGTCATTGAGTGACTTACTATATGTAGAGGGAACAGTATGGCTCCAGGTATTGAAACACCTGATTCTGAGGGGAAGCGCATAATCAACATACATGTTTTCAGTTAACAGGTCTAGGATTAGTTTTTAGAGGTTAATGAATTGTTTTATTATTGTATAGGTTAATTATTATTTCTTAAACTGCTGATCAATGAAACTTTCCTTGAAGTGGCCCTTTATTCCTAAAGCCCCTTTCTCCTTTCTCTTTCATCAATTCTTAATTAATCAACATTACTACTTACAAAAGAGGCATCTATCAGGTTAGACAGCATGCGGAAGGACGGTGCTCGAGCATTACCTGTGGTCTACCTGCATCATAATATAATTAAGGATTAGTTACTTTTCAGATGCATTCAGTCACTGATGTTCAGTTCGTGAGTACAAATTACTGACTGTCCTGTCCTCTCCCACCAGCTGTATGAGGCCTTCCCTGGCATAATGAAGTACCTTCCTGGGCGACACAATGACATTTTTCGCCACTATGAAAACATCGGTGCATTTATAGAGAAGGAGGTGGAGAGACACAGGGGCAACTTTGACCCAAACAACCCCAGAGACTACATTGACGCCTACATCACTGAGATGAATAATGTAAATATCTTCTTACATAAACAATGAATCACCACTTTTTCACAGTTTTGTATGTAATGCATACTTTATCATGATGACACGTTTCAATTCTAGATGTTATTTAAATTATTAGTTATATTATCAAGTTATGTATTAGTATTTACACTGTGCAGCTACAATCAATGCATACTGTATGTAATGTGAGAATACCTAACAGTTCTTTGGTATGATCATGTTTTCTGTTCTTTAGGGATCGTGTGACCCAAATGATGGGTTTAATGAAACCAATCTGGTTCTAAACTCACTGGATCTGTTTATTGCTGGGACAGAAACCACCTCCACCACCCTGCTGTGGGGCCTGATACTGCTGATCAAAAACCCAGATGTACAGGGTGGGTGAACCTGATTTCTTCAAGTAGCCATTGTTCCAGGGACAACTGCCTAAAGTTGTTCCAGGTCCAACAACTCTGTTAACCAATCGCTGCTATGTGATGTCATCAATGTGCGACTTCACCCCCTGTTCAAAATTTCCCTCCCGAAATCAACATCTTTCCAGCTCTGTGTTACGGTAAGTCATTGCACTGTTTCTTCTCAACAATTTCCCATGTAAAATAAGTGACTCAATGTGCATTTTCAAAATTATTTATTGTAAGAATGTTGTTTTGGTGCCAGTTTAGTAAGGAGTTTTCGAGTTCAATTCACCTTTTCGTTATATCCGTTAGCTGCTAATGGTAAGCATAGTGTTCAGTCAAATTCAGGCAATATTGTAATGACATGTATGTTTACTCCTCAATAGCTGTTAGAAATGTTAGCATGAGCTTGTTAATAGCAATTTGTACACTACCACAAGCTTTTATTTTAACCTTTCAATATGTTTGAATTTGCAATGTCATGTAGATTTAGTCAGTTAGGCTACTTGGCTAGAAGCACAGATTTTGGACTACTATTCTCCGATTAGTCTCTTATTAGTGGGCTAAAATCTTTATTTAGTGTACATTAAGAGTTGATACTTATTTTGATCTGCGGAGGGTGCTATTGAGGCAATGTTAGTACAGGTTCATCATTGATCAACCCGGACCAACATTGATCCTGGGCCGTCATTACCATGTTGACCCAGGAGCAACATTTTCTCATTGACCCTGAGCTAACGTTACCATGTTGACCCAGGAGCAACATTTTCTTGTTGAGCCTGGGCTAACGTTACCATATTGACCCAGGAGCAACATTTTCTTGTTGAGCCTGAGCTAACGTTACCATGTTGACCCAGGAGCAACATTTTCTTGTTGAGCCTGGGCTAACGTTACCATGTTGACCCAGGAGCAACACTTTCTTGTTGAGCCTGGGCTAATGTTACCATGTTGACCCAGGAGCAACATTTTCCTAACATTGCACAATTACTGTTCTTTTCAGGGACGCAAAAAAAGAATGTGCCTGCTATCGTAAAAGCTTAACCCAAAAAGAAAAAAACAAGGACAACAATATTCAGCGCCCTGTCAGAGCAGGAAGCAAAGGAGCTGGCCAATGGTTTTGCCACTAGACTGGCATTGGATGTTACTGCTGACACAGTCTGTGAAGGAGTGGATGCTGCATGTGCTGATGTACTGTAACTAAGTGTTCTTCCATCCTAGACTAACACTACACTTTCCATTTTCCAGTTACACTGACCCACACTACTGTTTTATGCTTATGCCTTATTCTTTATTGCATGAAAATGCAATGCACTGTTCTTTGAAGTCTTCCTGTTAGAGTTCATGAAAACTATTGTTACTGTCTAGTGTTATATTATCCAAAGTTGTCTTTTGTAATGAGACAAAATGCACTCTTGTTCTTCAAAGTCTTATTTTTCATATTTTTACGTAACATTTGCGTATCCTCATTACAGGAAGACACTTCAGAAATTACAAAGCAACCTGAAAGCAGCCTTGACGGAATCATCAATTTGGATCTCCAGCTTTGGATGCTACTATGTCTTTTCTTATTGACAAGCTGGACAGGGTTGGCAAATGAAAGGCACTAGTTGTCCTTTTAGTTGTTTTTTGTTGTAAAGCCACATTGTTTTTTGTCTTAAAACCCCCAGTTGTGTTTCAGTCTAATTAAATGTCATATAAATTAGATGTAATTGGGCTTTTTGTCTTTGTTCATACAGGACATCTGAATCAATGAAAGACAATTTTTCATGAATATTTTCATAACATTTGGGGTATTTCATTTGACTTTGTGACACCTATGGTCTTCTGTTAAAAAACAACTTAAACATACGTAACTAAATTTGATTCCAGGCACATATAGTTTTACCTACAGATCAGCTGATCAGATGTGCAGTATAAGTGCACTTACACAGACATAAAAACACATCCCACTTTCTCTCTTTGCTTCCTGTGGCAAACTTCAAATCGGCTTGGTTCAGTGAGGCCTGTATAGGCCAAAATCACTACACTACAACTTTAACATTTGTATTATTCATGAGAGCATTTTTTATACAGAGGTCTATCACAAAGTGATTGATAACATTCAATATCTTTAATTGAAAATGCTGGAACACCTAAGTAACCCTGAAATTAACATTACCTTATTACATACCTTAATGGGTAAAGCTGAGGTAAAAGGTCTAGGGAATTTTTGGTTTGAAGAATCATGGGCCAACGGGCTGTAAGAAGAAAGAGTAGGCCTGTTCCTCATCTCTCAATTACATGTCTATCTGGTGCCGTGGTGAAGGTTATTTTTAAAGCAACACAAAAGAGTTTTTTGTACCTTAACCCGAGTCTAAATCCCCCCCTGGGGATTTGAAAAACTGTTCCAAACTTACATCTCAATCTCTGCTAGTTTTTGTCCTAGAAACATAATTTATAAGTGACACCATCAGAAACTTTAAATCAACTAGTTTCCACTTTACGCTCATATAATTATTGTGGAGGACCTCTAGAATATAACCATATGTGCCACTTTTGCATTAGATGTTTTAAGTTAGATTAAATATTTAAAAGTGCGTGAAAAGGCCCCGGATCTCCCAAATGTTAAAATAATGTTTCCAAAATCATTTCAGCGGTTCATCAACTCCTAACAGGGTGAACGGCACTTCTGCTTTCACTCTGCGTCCCTCTATTGGCTATAACCGCACTATGTAACTTTACCAGATCGGGTAGCGTATTTGTAGTTGATGAAATGAGACATAAGAAACTACAAATTTTACTTGCTTCAATACATAAAATCACGCAACTTACTCCACCTTGTCTGTGGACGTCGCTATTTGCTGGATAAACAAATAGCTAGCGTATGACAGACAGGGGCGGTTCTAGGGGCGGGGCCACAGGGGCCCTGGCCCCTACTGAAATCTGATTGGCCCCCGAAGTGCCCCTGTTCCATTAATCGCCGATGAAAGAGCAACCGGAGTCTTTTTAACGCACACATTAAAAACGCACACATTTTCTTTGTTACATTGCTCCGCTATTATTAGTCACAGCGAGATGAGACTTATATTGCAGGAAAGAGCAGAACCGGGGCTTTCCAACGATACTAGACACTTGTCTGTACGATCAAGTATGAAAATAAAATAAAATCATGAAGTTAAATCAAAGTATATCATATTTACAGTCTGCTCTGCGTTCACCGGCGCATCCAGAACTCTCGCTTGAATTACTCGCGGACCACGCATCGCACAGACATGACACGCATATCAAATGAAAGAGGAGAAGCAGAGCTTTGCATTGATACCAAATACATCGATCATTTCGTATTATAAAATCAGACGAAGTTACAAACAAATAATAATGTCATATAGCTAAATGGCTACCTTTACTCTCGTTTGATTTCCTCGTGAAACCGCTATCAAAAAGATATGGCATTCATGTCAGATGAAAGAGGAGAGCTAGAGCTATCCACAGATACCAAATACAACCTTCTAGGCCATAAAACAGACGAAGTGACAGCAAAATAATAACTTCATTTAGCTCCACTTACCTCGTGTTTTTGTGTGGCATAATAGCCTATGTTCATAATCCAATGTTATCATGTGTTTCTCTTTGACAAGTCACGTTCATAACACGGTTTTGAGATCCTAGCAAACTCCTGTATGGTATCCAATTCAAGACTCATATTGCATCCAAATTTGTTTGTCAAATAAACACTTTTTGCCTTTACTGTGTTCATTGCAATGCAGTAAAACAAATATTATAGAGAATCATCATCTGTGCACGTCATGTGTGCTATCGCAAACAAGTCATGTCAGATCAGCTAGTGTCACAAATATGGAGAGATCAGCTAGTGTCACAAATATGGAGAGAAAGTCATTTTTTTTCATCACTAAATAAAAATTGCCATTTATTTCTGGAAGGCACACACCACATATTTCTGTAAATTGCTCAGCCCCAAAGTATACCTCCATCATGGTTCTTATATTGCCATTTTCAGGACAGTCAGGCCTACACAACCATGCAAGTCATGTTGAGCTGTCAGCTTGCTGTGGTGAGATAGCCTACACGTCAAAATGTAAGAATTTGTATAGTACGCTTTTCAAATTTGTATTATTTAAAAATCTAAATCAAATCAATGCAAGTATTTATACATGATATTGTGGCAGATCTGGACTGTGCTGAAAAAAGCAATATGTAGCATGTGTGAATGGCACTTACAATGACCAGAATAAATGCTTCTAACTAGAGGTAGTGAAAATGCCCTTAAAACAGCTTAGGGCTCATATTAAACGAGTGGCTGCTCTGCTCAGTTGCAGCAAATAAATAAGTAGCCTATAAGGGTAAGAGTAGCCTATGTGTATCAGATCAAGAGAGTGCTGGATAGGATAGAAAAAAGTGACCACACTCCTTGAGTTTGTTGCTTTTCTGGAGTCTTTCAAAGAGATGTTCCATGAGCTTTTCAGGCTTGCTGTAATGTGTGTGTGTGTGTGTGTGTGTGTGGGGGGGTGTCTATTGTTGTATGCAGTGTACCCTTTATGCATAGTAGCCTATAGATAAGAGTATAAGGGTAAGAGTATGTGTATCAGATCAAGAGAGTGCTGGATAGGATAGAAAAAAGTGACCACGCTCCTTGAGTTTGTTGCTTTTCTGGAGTCTTTCAAAGAGATGTTCCATGAGCTTTTCAGGCTTGGCAGTATTGCTGTAGTAGTGTGTGTGTGTGTGTGTGTGTGTGTGTGTGTGTGTGTGTGTGTGTGTGTGTGTGTGTGTGTGTGTGTGTGTTCTATGCATTGTTGTATGCAGTGTACCCTTTATGCATAGTATAAATAAGAGTATAAGGGTAAGAGTATGTGCGTGTGGTGTGTTGCATTCAATGAGTTCTATGCATTGTGTCCTTTACGCACAGTATAAATAAATGAGAAAACTTGAACTGAATAAATTATTTTCTGTGCTTGGATGTACCCTGTACTCGGCCCCTGAATGTAACATCTGGCCCCTTAATGGCCCCTGTTACAGAAAAATCCTAGAACCGCCACTGATGACAGATATGCCCCAATTATAAACAATTTGACTCAACTAAGTGTAGGTATCAGTGTAAGATACGGTTACAGCAATCATTCAACAATTACCAATTATTTGATTACTGATCTGAGCACAGCTTTTGCCCTGGATCTCACCACAGTCAAAGCAATTTCCAGTGTGGCATTAACAGGGTGGGATGCATATGGTGTAGATAAAAAGATCTAGGACACAATAGGGTGAAAGAAAAAAAGGCTAGTTTCAACAACAGATACATTCTCCTTAAAAGCATGTATTCCAGGGTATTAAATACATTTTATTTTTTTATGAAATAAAAAAAATCCCCAAAAAGGAGGCATGACAACATCTCTATATAGGTTTTCCCTTGCTTTCGTGACCATTCATTGGCTTGGAGGAGTATGATGTCTGGTTTAAGTCCAAGAGTGATCCACTTTTCAATCTTCAGAATAAGGTCTGGATGAATACGATGGCAGTGGCCATCCTCTTTTAAAAGTGGGTTGTGCCCACTGTTATCGTTGCACGTTCTCTGCACTACCACTTTCAAACCTTTATGATCATTTCTGACTTTGAATGAAACGTACGCTTTGCATCCAGTGACTCTTTGGCTTTTTACAGACACAGGACCAGACCTTGCACAGTGAAACATACTGTAGCATCACCTTTTTTGGTCACTGAAACTGGAATAGCATGTTTTCCTGAAAGATGCTGTGTTTTCTTCATTATTAATCTTTCTAATATGTGCCTGTTCATCAACTTCTTTCAGAAAATGGATATGAAGCTTGGTGTTTTTCCTTCTTTCCCTCTTTTTTTCTTCTTTAAAAACTGCTTCCTTGATTATATCCTCCATCTCTGAAATGCACACAACACACAAATACCACTGTCAGTTACTGAGTACGCTAACTTAAAGGTAGGGCAAGAAATGTTTTCTTGGAGCACTTTACTATATTGATATAAGATCCCATTCACACCGGGATTGCGGCCAATTAATTGAATACTCTGACAGGGTATACATATTGAAGTCTAGTCCAAGCAAAGGGTCAACAAGAAAACATTGTTCTGTTAAAGGCTAACTCTTTACTATCAATGTTTAGTCCAACGCATATAAGCAAATAAACTGGCACAAATAGTTCATGATAAAATGTTGCTCCTGGGTCAACATTGTAATGTTAGCCCAGGCTCAACGAGAAAATGTTGCTCCTGGGTCAACATGGTAATGTTAGCCCAGGCTCAATGAGAAAATGTTGCTCCTGGGTCAACATGGTAACGTTAGCCCAGGCTCCACAAGAAAATGTTGCTCCTGAGTCAACATGGTAACGTTAGCCCAGGGTCAATGAGAAAATGTTGCTCCTGGGTCAACATGGTAATGACGGCCCAGGATCAATGTAGTGATGTTGGTCCAGGTTGATCAATGATGAACCTGTACTAACATTGCCTCAATAGCACCCTCCGCAGATCAAAAGAAGTATAAACTCTTAATGTACACTAAATAAAGATTTTAGCCCACTAATAAGACACAATCGGAGAATAGTAGTCCAAAATCTGTGCTTCTAGCCAAGTAGCATAACTGACTAAATCTACATGACATTGCAAATTCAAACATTCTGAAAGGTTAAAATAAGAGCTTGTGGTAGTTTACAAATTGCTATTAACAAGCTCATGCTAAAACAGCTATTCTAACAGCTATTGAGGAGTAAACATACATGTCATTACAATATTGCCTGAATTTGACTGAACACTACGCTTACCATTAGCAGCTAACTGATATCTTTAGATATGGGCTATAACGAAAAGGTGAATTGAACTCGAAAACTCCTTACTAAACTGGCACCAAAACAACATAGTTCTTACAATAAATAATTTTGAAAATGCACATTGAGTCTCTTATTTTACATGGGAAACAGAAGAAACAGTGCAATGACTTACCTACACAGAGCTGAAAAGATGTTGATTTCGGGAGGGAAATTTTGAACGGGGGTGAAGTCGCACATTGATGACATCACATAGCAGTGATTGGTTAACAGAGTTGTTGGACCTGGAACAACTTTAGGGGTGTTGTCCCTGGAACAACGGCTACTTGAAGAAATCAGGTTCACCTACAGGGTGAGAGACTTGGTAGTCCTTTAGAATAATTCTAAAACGAATAGTTCCTGGCCTTCATTATGATTGGCTGAATCGCATTCAACGCTGTTGTAAAATCCAACACAAACAAGCAACTTGACCACTACTGCGCTAACACAACTTCATACAAAAGTTAGAATAGCCGTATCTTGACGTTGTCAGGAAACCATCAGTTAGAGGAAATATAGTTCTTGGCGGAAGAATGATTATCTATGAATCATTACATTGCTCGTTGCTGTGCCTTTACTTATGAAATCTTACCCAAATTATATAACCGTTCACTAAGCCACTCGAGGGTACATGTATATTTATGTTAACGGTTGGGAAGAGTAGACCGTTAGGAGAGGAAGAGTAGACCGTTAGATTGACAAACGAGCTGTGAAATGATGCTATCGGGTTAAGAATATAATTGGCTGGAGTTTTTTGAGCCCTGCCCGTTCCATAGACGTGTTTAATGTCCATTTCAGTGCTTCCAACTCAATGGCTGTAAGTGGGTTAGGAATAGGATTTCAAGTGATTTCGCAAAAATGTCCAAAAAGCTAATTCCATACCCTACCTTTAAATCTCACTGATTAGATAAAGTAAAGAAATAGAATGAGATTAGTGTGTGAGGAGTAAGTTTAACAGTCATGAGTGGTTACAGTACAGTGCATTACTGATTATAAGGGGTGCAAGTTAGACGTTTCATTTTATGTGTTGATATTCTGCTGAATTACAGTGAAGTTGCAAGCAGAGATTGATCATGTAGTTGGGCAGTCACGCCAACCCAGCATGGCTGACCGAGCCAATATGCCGTACACTGACGCTGTGATCCACGAGATTCAGAGAGTAGGAAATATTGTCCCACTGAATCCCCTGCGGATGGCTGAAAAGGACACCACACTGGGAGGATACTTTATACCCAAGGTAGGCCGATCTCAGTCAAGCTGTCAAAGACTCTCTCATCACTGTTGTTTTTTACAGAATACTGTGTACAGCCTATATTGAACACACGGTAGTCTAATTATATTAGTAGAGAAGTGATGGGTGTTGGATGGTTTTCTTAGGGTACAGCATTGATGGCCAACCTGACCTCAGTGCTGTTTGATAAGTCTGAATGGGAAACACCAGAGGAATTCAACCCAGGTCACTTCCTGGACTCTGAGGGCAAGTTCAGGAGACGAGACGCCTTCATGCCCTTCTCTGCAGGTAGGATTAAATGTCCAATGCAAGAGTGCACTACTGTATGTAGTTTGTGCAATTGTTCTTTTACACCAGTGACTGCCAACTGGTCGTTTCTTTTCCTGAAATAGTTATGAACTAGTTGTTTGCCATGTAGTGTACTCACAATCATTACATTTGCGCAATTCAGGACCCAATATGTTTTTAGAAAAAGGTATTGTCAACCTTACACATCCACATTGTTGTGCTGTAGAGACTCATCTATCTTAGATCAAAACATTTTGTTTGTTACTGTAGATCACATTCCAGAATCCACATTTCACTGTAACTTCATCTGAAGTCTGTCCCTGATACCTTTTATGTTTTGTTTGAATAGGCTACCTTGCGTGAAGAAAACTCACACTGGTGCGTCTTTGTCTGTGTTTTCTTGTAGGAAAAAGGGTGTGCCTTGGGGAACAGCTGGCTAGGATGGAACTGTTTTTATTTTTCGTGAGCCTGTTCCAGAAATTTAGGGTGTCCACTCAAGAAGGAGTCGAGCTAAGCCTGGAAGGAGATGTGGGAGCCACACGCACCCCATTTCCATTCAAAATCTTTGCTCACACACGTTGATAAAGCATTGATCTTTTCAATACAATAAACTTCAGCTTTTATGCAACATTTCTAGAATATACATTATGTCAACACTGATTTTAGAGCTTTCTCTGAGACATGATCAATTATTAGCCTGGCACCTTTGACGTTGCTGTCGCTGGTCTGGTCAACTGCTAATCGGGAAGGATTTCTGAATTCCCCAAATCTGCGGAACTGCCCCCTTTGGTCGAGAACCAATCAACTTTGAGCAGCTCCAACGGCTCTGGGTAGAGGCGTGTTCAAGGCAGAGGAAAGAGTGTTGTTATTGGTTTAAACTCGGCAAACTGCTTTCTGACATCGACCAGTACCAAATCGAGGCACTTAAAGGAGGCGGGTCAACCAAGCGCTTGGAGAAACCGTGTAGCACAGGCTCTTGGTCAGACTAAAGTCTCGCAGAACCTTTCAAATCGATGGCAATCAGGCTAATCAATTATAGGAAATTAACATATACAAGTAGGAATATAATACTTACTTAATTGTGGCACTTTAATAATATATCTATATAATAGTGACTATATTTGAGCAAGGATTGTATGTAAGGCAGAATGAGTTTCCTGAAACCTTTATTTACCAGAAATGTTCTATTTCTAAAAGAAATGATCAAAATAAAATACAAACTCTGGAAGTATTATGCAATATCATTTTGTATAATGACTGAATTGACAATACATGTTATCATACGTTGCCAGGATAATGTACTGTATATGATTTGAATACTAATTGTTAACAGCTGGTATATCTGCTTCAAAAACAATATATTGCACACATTCTTGCAGTGAAAGGTGAAGACAACTACAACAAAAGGTGAAGACTAAGTGTTATCGCCTATTTTCCATATTTCCAGTAAAGTGCTAAATGTGTCCTCGACTGATAAAGGTGAACACATGGGCCAAGAAGAGGACTAGAAAAAAATAATAAAAAGACCAGTGGCGTCATGAGCAACACTGGGCCCTTAAGAAGGATTAACATGGCGGGATCCATACTACAACACGTAAAAATGTAATGTACACGTGTATACGTAGCAGGGTATTCTACGCATATTTCCACAGATAATTTCGTTCTCACCGATGCCAAAAACAACAGAAAAAGTCGTGAATAGTCGAGCAAACAGGCGCGCCACAACGCGAATAAAACACCGGACAATGCTTTTGACGGACCATGACACTGGGTATTTCCAAAGATCCTTGATGATTATCCAATACTTCCGCTTTAACCATCTCTGGCAATGCCGTTGAATGAAGTCACAGATAGGGTAAGTGTTTAAGTAACACCCTCACGCCCTTTGAAAATTCGACTGTAGGAGAGTGACGCCCTTACGAATTTTGCGAGGACGCGCACCAAAGTTTGTGAGTCTGTGAGTCCGGTCTTCGTGATTGGCCGTAATAACAGCACCAAATAAAACACACGGCACTATAAAAGACTAACTCATTGCTATGACTGCATATAGGACCAAATATATGAAAATGCTCATTTACATCATAGGCTAGCTGCATTTTCCGACCAATCGACAGTATGGCGAGTCCAAAGATGACAGATCTTCGCTGTTTCAATTTAGAAAAATAATGCCCTGCAGAAGGCACTGTCACTGGTAGCCTGTTAAGCAAAACGAGTTAATTGTCTGTCGCAGTGCAACCTTTACAGTCTATGAGTGCAACGTGACTCAGACTGTAGAACGTTGAAACTGTCAAAGTGTAGGCCTACTGTTTTGCACGCAATTCCATTACACTTAGCCTACCATATCCCACAATCCCCATTACACCTAAATCCATCTTAGTTAGTTTGACAAATGTAGGCTATAATGATCACTAAAAAAAAAAATTAAATGTATTTCTATAATGATTTTTAAATAGGCCTACATGGAATGGAAAGCGGATGACCATTTTAAAGAGGGACACCATCAGCAGGTGCAGTGAAAGGCAAGGTTACGGGTGTCTAACTGTATGAAGACCTGGTTGCAACCTTCTTTTGGTGTCATTTGTATGAGCCTCTGATTGGTTAGGGTCCATAAGCAATGTAGGCTACCCTGCGAATCAATAGTTACGCCCATGACTGAAGCTACTGTATGTGTGCCCTTTAGTTGTGAAGCCTCATTTGTTTTTTTCGCATAACGACAACTGTGATCCGAAATGCCGATTAGTCTGCTAGGCCTACTGCAATCGCTGGACTTGAAGAGCATTTTGCTTTTTCTCGTCATATTCCTTGTAATTGCCGACTTCCTCAAGAATCGAAAACCTGCAAACTATCCCCCCGGGCCATTGGCATTACCCTTCGTGGGAAACATATTCACCATCGATTCCAAACAGCCACACATTTATTTTACCAAGGTGAGAGAACAGCATGTGATTTAATCAATTGCTATTCAGTAGCCTAGCTTAACTTATTATTTTTTAAAAATCATTTTACATTAATTGACCGTCACATAGTTTATTATTCACTAACTTATTTATAGGCTATGCCATTCTTTCTTGATACAACTGTTAATTATTAATTGGACAAGGAGAAAGGAAAGCAAAAAAGGCTCTGTAGCCACATGACCCAATGGAGATCAACCGAGGCTTGACTTTCAAGATTCATATCACAAACCAAAAAATAGCGCACCCACACCACTACAGAATTGACTTAATGATTTTAGAACCCCAGGGAGTAGGTCAGGGGCAGGGACAGGCTATGTCTGGGGGGCCTCCGGCATACCCTCATACTAGTAGATTTTTTTTAAAAAAATAACCCCTTAAATAATTACTTCAAGACCAGTTATTTTGCACAAGTGAAAGGCGTTACTGGAAGATACCTTTCTGTAGTGTTCAGTGTACTCCAACCATGGAGTCCCATAGAGATATAATTCCCATAGAGGCAAGGAGATTTTAAATAGCCCCACATCATCACAAACCCTTCACCACTTGGTGTAATGGTGCCAATCTCTAGGTATGGCGAAGGGTATGTGATGATGTGGGGCTATTTAAATTCTAAAGGCCAAGGGAATTTTATCAGGATGCATAGCATCCTGGATTCATGAAAAAAAAAGTGGCCTTTAAAAATAAACTCTTCCTGACTCCATGGGAATTTAACATACTGTAGGAGTCAAAAACGTATGACCCCTGTATTTTAAGGAGGAACATTTATTTATCTACGATACATTGACACATCGATACATTTCATTCTCAAAGAAAATTGGTGTCTTTAACGGTTGGATATTTCCTCATTTTGTTTTTACTGAAAGCAATTTCCAAAAGATGATTTTTATATTCCTCTTTTTAGTCAACTTTAGCATGGGTTCAAATGCTTATTATCTTCACTGTATGTACAGTATGTACTCTACTTTACACATTTTTGGTTTGATTTTAGTTGGCTGAGGTTTATGGCAACATTTTTGCTATACGTCTGGGCCGAGATGAAATGGTGTTTGTCACTGGCTATAAATTGGTGAAAGATGCTCTTGTGGGTCAGGCGGAAAACTTTGTGGACCGACCCTTTAGTGCATTCGCTGACAGAGTTTACCCAGGAAATGGTGAGAAATTGAATTATTATTAATCAGTGTGTGTGTGTGTGTGTGTATATTTGTGACATGTTCCACTGATTCACCTACATCTCTATCTCTACCTTAACTGATGGAGATGTCTAGGTCATGAGTCTGATCCCCTGGGGAAATCACTGATGGGAACAATGTGCCTTCTCACGTACTGTACACCCATTGTCATACACCCTGGGCCATAATGAAAGATGGGCAAAGTGCAAAGTCTTAAGTCTAGCTAATGCAAATGACTAAGTAAACTCAATGAACTCATTTAACATCATGGACAAGACCTTTAGCGTAAACGTTGATGAGTCAGCTCAATGCTCCTTCTTGCCACATGACAGCTCTAGTTCAGGTGCGAGAACTTTGCTTTTGTTGTCATACTTGAAGCAGTAAATATTCACTATGCTCAGTCAAGCCACCTGTTCATCTCCATATACGACAGGGGGTCTGTTTTTCAGTAATGGGCAGAGATGGAAGAGGCATCGTCGTTTCACGCTGACCACACTCAGAAACTTCGGCCTGGGGAAGAAGACGATGGAGAATGCCATCTGTGAGGAGTGCCGCTACCTTCAGGAGGAGATGGAGAGCCAAAAAGGTACAGACCAGGAAGAGGATCAGGAAGTCGCCAGCACTGATTACTACTTGTAGTGGTGATGTGTAAAATTAACATTCTCTGATAGCTTCATAGACATTTTGAGTGTGTTGGTTCTGTTACTGCATTCACAAACTCATAACTCACAACTCAGTTTTTTGTTCTCTCTTCTTCTAGGTGATCCATTTGATCCAAAAGCTCTGCTCAACAATGCCGTTTCCAATATAATTTGTCAGATGGTATTTGGACGGCGGTATGATTATACTGATCATACTTTCCAGAAGATTCTCCAATCATTGAGTGACTTAGTATATCTAGAGGGATCAGTATGGCGCAAGGTACTAAAACACCTGATTCTGAGGGGAAGGGGAAGGTGCTTGAGCATTACATGTCTGCATTGTAGAATAATTAGGATCAGCTGTCTTTCAGATGCATTCAGTAACTGATGTTTAGTTTGTGAGTCCAAATTACTACTGCCCTGTCCTCTCCCACCAGCTATATGAGGCCTTCCCTGGCATAATGAAGTACCTTCCTGGGCGACACAATGACTATTTTCGCCACTATGAAAACATCGGTGCATTTATAGAGAAGGAGGTGGAGAGACACAGGGGCAACTTTGACCCAAACAACCCCAGAGACTACATTGATGCCTACATCACTGAGGTGAATAATGTAGATATCTTCTTACATAGATAGTAAATCACTACTTTTCCACATTTTTGTATGTAATGCATACTTTATCATGACACTTTTACATTTTAGACAAGGTGTTATTTATTAGTTCCATTATCAAGTTACTGTATGTCTCAGTATTTACACTGTGCAGCTACAAGCAATGCGTACGTACAGTAATGTGAATACCTCTACCTACAGTACTGTCATATAAACGGGAGAACAATGGGAGAACACAGGATGGGTTGCAGATGACAATGAATAATTAATTCACCGAAATTAGGATATTACTGTATGTACAAAAATGGTTGTAGATACAAGCTAAGGAATATAAAGAGTATAAGTAACAGGAGAGCTACACCAGACGCGTAACTGAAGCATTCCGTTTGCGACGCGTATGTTCCTGCAGTTAATAATCAAAAGCCTCAGCCAGCATCAGGCCTGTCATCAGACAGGCACTATATGAAGAGCCAGCATTCAGGGCAGAGAGAGCGAGAACACTAGCAGCTCCACAGATTTAAACAGTTAGCCTGCACCGGGCCCTTGGTGTAAGCCAATCATCAGCTGGCTCTGTTTCCTCTCCAAAGTCAACCTGAAACTCAAACAATAGGAGGGCCACCTGGTGCCCTGGGTGCTGTGACACTACCAGTTCTTTGACATGATCATGTTTTCTGTTCTTTAGGGATCACGTGACCCCACTGATGGGTTTAATGAAACCAATCTGGTTCTGAACTCACTGGATCTGTTTATAGCTGGCTCAGAAAGCACCTCCACCACCCTGCTGTGGGGCCTGATACTGCTGATCAAAAACCCAGATGTACAGGGTGAGAAACCTGGTGGTCCTTAAGAATAGTTCTAAAACGGATAGTTCTGATCCTTGATTATGGTTGGCTGAATCACGTTCGATGCTGTTGTAAAATCCAGTAAAAACAAGCAACTTCATTTCATTCTATAGTACTGCACTAACACAACTTAACAAGGTTAGATTAGCCGTGTCTTGACATTGCAAGGCAACTGTCCAGTTAGAGGAAATATATTTCTTGGCGGAAGAAGATAGATAGATAGATAGATAGATACTTTATTGATCCCCAAGGGGAAATTCAAGGTCCCAGCAGCTTAAGACACCACACACAACATACAGTACAATGTAAACAATGTAAACAGGAAAATTAAAAAGCAAATCAACAAATCAACATGACTAAAGGAGCAGTAGAATACTATAGATAAGGTATGCATGAATGTACTGAGGATTGGTACTGTGATTCAGTCTGAGGTGTGTGTCAAGTTGGTAGTGCAAATAAGTCCAACAGTGCAACAGTGCAAGATTAAATTCTAGTGACCAGCAATAAATATGTACAGTACAAAATGTAAGCATAGTAATAATAATAACAGTACTAGTATAAATATATGGACAATTAAAATAAACTTAACATAGTAATAATATAAGAGTTAGACATGAGGGTAGACATGTAAGCCATGCCATGTAAGTGTATAAGAGGGTGGAGGTGCAGATATAGTATACTATGCATAGAAGTCCAACTCTCCTTTTCCCTTCAGTGAAGCATTGTACAGTTGTATGGCCCTGGGTACAAATGACTTCCTCAGTCTGTCTGTTGTGCATGTCATGGAGCGTAGTCTCCAGCTGATCAAGCTCTTCTGCTGTATGATAGTGCTGTAGAGTGGATGACAGTCATTGTCCAGGATGCTGTGTAGCTTGTTCAGGGTCCTTTTGTCTGATACTGAAGTGATGCACTCCAGATCAGCTCCCACAACAGAGCCAGCCTTCCTTACCAGCCTGTCTAGTCGCCCAGCATCCCTCTTCCTAGTGCTTCCTCCCCAGCATGCCACAGCATAGAAGAGGACGCTGGCAACAACAGACTGGTAAAACATCCAGAGGAGTTTGCTGCAGACATTGAAGGAGCGCAGCCTCCTCAGGAAGTACAGCCTGCTCTGCCCTTTCTTGTATATTGCTTCAGTGTTGACTGACCAGTCCAGTTTATCGTCCAGATGTACGCCCAGGTACTTTTATGTGTTCACCACCTCCACATTGACCTCCTCAATGGTGACTGGCAGCAGAGCAGGCTTAGACCTCCTGAAATCTACCACCATCTCCTTGGTCTTGGTCGTGTTGAGTTGTAGGTGGTTGAGTCTGCACCATTGCACAAAGTCCTCCACCAGGCTCCTGTATTCCTCCTCCTGCCCATCCCTGATACATCCCACAATTGCAGTATCGTCTGAAAACTTCTGCATGTGGCATGACTCCGTGTTGTAGCAGAAGTCAGACGTGTAAAGGGTGAACAGGACTGGAGAGAGCACCGTTCCCTGTGGAGCACCTGTGCTGCTGATTACAGTGTTGGAGAGGCAGTCCTTCAGTCTGACAAACTGTGGCCGCTCTGTCAGGTAGTCTGCAATCCAGGATACTAGATGAGCATCCACACCCATCTGCAGGAGCTTGTCACTCAATCTGGGGGGTTGGATGGTGTTAAAAGCACTAGAGAAGTCAAAGAACATGATTCTCACAGCACTTTTCCCCTTGTCCAGGTGAGAGTGTGTCCTGTGTAGGAGGTAGGAGATTGCATCGTCGACGCCCACTTTCTCCTGGTATGCAAACTGTAACGGATCTAGTGCATGGCGCACCTGTGGCCTAAGTATCCCCAGAACCAGTCTCTCCAGGGTCTTCATCAGGTGTGATGTGAGAGCAACTGGCCTGAAGTCATTCAGCTCACGTGGATATGGTTTCTTGGGGACGGGGATAAGACATGATGTCTTCCACAGTGTTGGGACTTTCCCGAGACGTAGACTTTGGTTGAAGATATGCTCCAGTGGCTCTCCCAGTTCAGCAGCACAGGCCTTGAGCAGTCTTGGACACAGTCCGTCAGGTCCGGCTGCTTTCCTGGGATGGAGTTTCTTCAGCTGTCCTCTAACTTGATCTGCCGTTATGATGAGGGGGGAGGGGAGGGGAGGGGGTGAGGAGTTACCAAGGTCTTGGTCACTCCGGGGGGTAGGGGAGGAGGGGACGTGCTGCACTGGGGGTGAGGGGGGAGGTGTGAGTTGGGCAGTTAAGCCAGCAAGAGCAGTGTCCGTAGTTGATGGTGCTAATGATGTTGATGGTGATGGTGATGGTGGACGACCATTGTCCACTGAAGCAGTTGATGGTGCTGGTGATGGTGATGGTGGACGACCATTGTCCACTGAAGCAGGGCAATCAAACCTGTTGTAAAACTGGTTTAGCTGGTTCGCCCTGTCCAGATCGCCCTCCACAGAGCTGCTGCTTTTCCTAAGTCCAGTGATGGTCTTCATTCCATCCCAGACCTCCTTCATGTTGTTCTCCTGCAGCTTCTGTTCTACCTTCTTCCTGTAATCCTCCTTGGCCTCTTTCAGCCTGACTTTGAGCTCCCCCTGCACTTGCCTCAGCTCTGCCTGGTTCCCCTCTTTGAACGCCATCTTTTTCCTATTTAGAAGGGCCTTGACATTGCTGGTTATCCAAGGCTTGTTGTTTGGAAAGCAGCGCACAGTTCTTGTGGGAATAACAACATCCATACAGAAGTTCAGGTAGTCAGTCATGCAATGTGTGGCCTCCTCCAAATCACCATTCTGTAGTACATTCCAGTCAGTGGACTCAATACAGTCTCTCAAAGCCTCATCTGCTCCTGGGGTCCACTTCCTGAAAGTGCGTGTGTCACATGGTAGCCTCTGCACTTTAGGTATGTACATTGGTTGCAGGTGAACAAGGTTGTGATCTGATTTTCCGAGGGGGGGAAGGGGGGTGGCGCTGTATGCATCCCTCACGTTTGCATACATGAGGTCTATTGTCCTGTTTTTCCTAGTCGGGCAATCAACAAACTGGTAGAAATTTGTGAGGGTAGAATCCAGTGTTATGTGGTTAAAGTCTCCAGAGATCGCAAAGAAAGCATCTGTGTGCTGAGTTTGGAGTCTTGCAATTGTAGAGTGAATGATGTCACACGCTACGTCCGGTAGGGCTCGTGGTGGGACGTAAACACAGACAACAATGGCATGCGTGAATTCCCTCGACAAGTAATACGGTCGAAGGCTCACTGCTATTAACTCCACATCCTTACAACATGCAGTTTCTTTAACTGTAACATGACCGGGGTTGCACCATCTGTCGTTACTGTAAATCACCAGTCCACCGCCCTTCTTCTTGCCAGAAAGTTTATTGTCTCTGTCCAAACGGGCCACGCTAAAGCCAGGTAGCTCAACGTTAGCAGTAGGGATGGAGCTAGTCAGCCACGTCTCCGTGAGACATATTAAACTACATTCCCTGTATAGTTTCTGATTTCTTACCAGGGAAGCCAGTTCGTCAGTTTTGTTGGCCAGTGAGTTCACGTTCCCCATCACCATTGATGGAACTGCGGGCTTAAATCTCCACTTCTTCTCCCGTATCTCCCGTCGCCTCGTCTTCACTTTGAGTCCAGCTCTGCAGCCCCGAAAGCACCATAGTTCCTCCGGGATGTTAGCGTTAGACTCACCGGCATGTATGCGTAGTGCAAGCAGCTGTTTCCTTGTGTAAACAAATTTGCTGCCGCCGAAATGGTGTTGTTGATCCATATCCATAGGATAGAATAAAAAATACTCCTTAAGTGTGTAATCCGAAGTAAGAAAGTATGTTTAAGTAAACAAAAAAACACGTAAAAACACGTAAAAACACAAAACGCTACGGAGCTACTAGGTTGCTGCCACTCTCGTCGGCGCCGGAAGTCGGAAGTGTGCGCCGGAAGTCGGAAGTGACTTTGATGATTATCTATGAATAAATCATTGTGTTTCTCGTTGTTGTACCTTTATTTTAGTGTTAAATGATGTATGTAGTGACCATTTTAGAAAAGCAATAAGCCACTCAAGGGTACATATTGATGTTTAATCACACTGGCTGGATTAAAGAGGAACTATGCAGGATTGGCGATTTCATCTCTGGTTTCGGTTTCGTTTTTCGTTTTCGCTCGTTTTATGCTTGCATTTTCTCTGCAGAGCTTCCCCGACAGCTTTAGCATGTATATTTATACATGTATAGGCTATATTTAAATATACAAATTGCAAGCGTGGTTCTTGGTCTCAGACTTCCAGATGTAAACAAGGAGCGATCGTCTCCTGCAGAAAGTTGCATAGGGTCTCTTTAAGTAAAGAACTACAATGAGATATGTTTGTGAGGAGAAAGTTTAACAGTCATGAGGGGTTACAATACAGTGCAGTGCATTACTGATTATAAGGTGGGCAAGTTAAACGTTTCATTTATTTTATGTGTTGATATTCTGCTGAATTACAGAGAAGGTGCAAGCAGAGATTGACCATGTAGTTGGGCAGTCACGCCAACCCAGCATGGCTGACCGAGCCAATATGCCGTACACTGACGCTGTGATCCACGAGATTCAGAGAGTAGGAGATATTGTTCCACTGAATGCCCTGCGGGTGGCTGAAAAGGACACAACACTGGGAGGATACTTTATACCCAAGGTAGGCCGTTCTCAGTCAAGCTGTCAAAGATTCTCATCCCTGTTGGTTTTACAGTAGGCTATACAGTATATTAACACACTATAGCCTAATTCTATTAGACTGTTCATAGATAAGTGATGGGTGTTGATGGTTTTCTTAGGGTACAGCATTGATGACCAACCTGAACTCAGTGCTGTATGATAAGTCTGAATGGGAAACACCAGAGAAATTCAACCCAGGTCATTTCCTGGACTCTGAGGGCAAGTTCAGGAGACGAGACGCATTCATGCCCTTCTCTGCAGGTAGGATTAAATGTCCAATATGCCAAGATGTGCACTATGTAGACTGTGCCATTGTTCTTTTACACCAGTGACTGCCAACTGGTCGTTTCTTTTCCTTTAATAGTTATGAACTAGTTTTTTTGCCATGTAGTGTACTCACAATCATTACATTTGCGCAATTCAGGACCCAATATGTTTTTAGAAAAAGGTATTGTCAACCTTACAGTACACATCCACATTGTTGTGCTGTAGAGACTCATCCATCTTACAGTAGATCAAAACATTTTGTTTGTTACATGTAGATCACATTCCAGAATCCACATTTCACTGTAACTTCATCTGAAGTCTGTCCCTGACCCTGATACCTTTTATGTTGTGTTTGAATAGGCTACCTTGCAATTGAGAAAACACAGTTTTATATAGGTGAAAAAAGCTCACACTGGTGCGTCTTTGTCTGTGTTTTCTTGTAGGAAAACGGGTGTGCCTTGGGGAACAGCTGGCTAGGATGGAACTGTTTTTATTTTTTGTGAGCCTGTTCCAGAAATTTAGAGTGTCCACTCAAGAAGGAGTCGAGCTAAGCCTGGAAGGAAATGTGGGAGCCACACGCACCCCATTTCCTTTCAAAATTTTTGCTCACACACGATGATAGAAAATTGATCTTTTCAATACATAAACTTCTGCTTTTATGCAACACTTTTAGCTTGAATTCATCTTAAATGTCAACACTCATTTTAGAGCTTTCTCTGAGACAAAAGTATGTAAAATATTCAATGAAAAGTATGAATATGACACTGGCCGGTTATATTTAAGGAAATCATAGGGCAAATCTTTATTGTGGCACTTTAATAGGCTATATCTACTGTATATAATAGATTGTATTTGAGCAAGGATTGTATGTCAGGCAGAATGAGTTTCCTGAAACCTTTATTTACTAGAAATGTTCCATTTCCAAAAGAAATAAAAATACAAATTTTGACAGTAACATTTTTCATTATTATTTAATAATTGACAATGTTATCATTCATTTCCAGGATAATGTACAGTATGATTTGAATATTAATTGTTAACAGCTGGTATATTTGATTCAAAAATAAATAATAGGACAGGTATATAAAAAAAAAAGGTGGTGTTTCTTGTGTGATGTTTTCCCTGTTTATCTGAACTTCTTAGTGGGCAGCTGAACGACTGCATTTCCAAAAAAATACTAAATGTGTTCTTGGCTGATGTAGGTGAACATGAATGAGCCAGGAGCTGGACTTGAACTAATTTCAGAAAAGTTTAAAAATCCAAAGGCAAAAAAATATATATGAAATTGAACAAAAATATTTTACAGGTCTTCGTTTTGGGACCTAAACATTATGTAGTAGACAAAAGTAAAAAGTAAAATCTGCGACTGTGCAGCAACCAGTTTGTTCGATTCTGTGGGCCAGATGTACGTACATTTGCGAACATAGTGTTATCAGCACCATGGCCAACCCGCAGAGAGTGCACTCTGTGATTCTTTATTTTATGTGGTATTTTTCAAACCTGCAGTTCATCAGGTAATCAGCAGCTTTCTTCGTCTTCACCCGCGATTTGAGAACGTTCACAACTGAATGGCAATCTTCAATCAAGTTAACTGATGACAACATTTAAAGGAATCAAACGTTTAGCAATCACGAAATAATACAGTTCATGATAAGATGTCAACAAGCAGGGAAATAATAAAAAACACTAGTTCTGTTCTATTCAAACTACTTGTCCACATAGGCTATGAAAGATTAATCAAATCTAGAGAGTAGGAAAGTGTACTGTAAGTGGATGAAGTGAAAGTGAATGTAAGACATTTGAAAGGCCAGCAAAAGTTAAGGTATAGCTTTTGATATAGCACAAAGACATAAAACTGGTGCTCTGAATAGTGATTCTGTTGTCTTTGACAGTTTCACACATAGACACGATATTTAACAGCAATTTGGATTAACACCTGCTTTTACAAGGCAGAAATATTTAACCGCAAAACAGACATGCGCTTAAATAGGCAGTTTTACATATAGGGGAATACCTAATTAGGCACATTTTACGCTTCTCCTTCCATCTTTTTACAAAGAACTCCCACTTTCCCCTGACTCTCCTCTGAATGCATGTGAATGACTCAGAAAAAGTGCAAATTGTCACTGTCAGCTCCTGCGACAGGCAGTCTGCAGTTTTACCCAAGTGTGGCCTGTTTGTACATACCAAGCCATGTTTTTACATGCACGTTGCAAAGAAAATACGGCACAAAAGCGTTAACACATCTGGCCCTTAGTGATTTGTCACATAATGATCCAATAGGTCACTTTATTACCCTGCCTACATTATGTAATACTGTAGCTGTATAAAACATGGATAGCCTTTGCACCTAGATCCAGTTGCTCTGTAAACAGTCAGCAAAGTATTAGGTCTTTTGCAGTGCACAAACCTTTTCTCAAACATGCAGCCTAGTATGATATTAAATTTGCTTGACCTAAAGGGCTTCATGCTTTTTCTTGTCATATTCCTTCTAATTGTCGACTACCTGAAGAATCGAAAACCTCCCAACTATCCCCCGGGGCCACTGGCATTGCCCTTTGTGGGAAACATCTTCAATATTGACTCCAAACAACCACATATTCACCTAACCAAGGTGAGGAAAAAAACTTAACTTTTTTCCCATTTCATTAAAACAAATGCCAGTGGGTTAAATGTTAATTTTTTTACATAGTCTATGGCAAAACTGTTCATTCTGCTTGAGAAGAAGGTTAGAGCCTCAAGCTCTAGATAGCCTTATTATGATTCCTCTTTGCTCATCTATGCTTTTATCTGCTATTACTGTTTGGTTTTTGTTTATGTAAAGCACATTGAATGACCTCTGTGTATGAAATGCGCTATATAAATAAACTTGACTTGACTTGAAACTTGACTACAGGTAATTGTGGTGAAAATGGCAGGTGACTATTTTCCTCAGATTCAGTTATAATAAATACAATGATTATTTATGACTAGACCCAATTATTTTGGTTAATTGACAAATAGGCTTACACACAGTATAAGTAATCTGTTAACATGGCCACTTCTGATTTTTGGTTATGGAGATCCCAAGATACTACTTTTTCTGTATCTCTCTAACAGTGATTGTTAGGGATTTTTTGCCTCAACCACCCTTGTCACTATGCATAGGTACAAAATTGACAGGGATCTTTTCCCAGGAATTGATCTTTTCCAGTAGCCTGACCAGCCAGACCCACATCAAGATGTGCTGCCGCTAGGGGCGTCTAGATTTCTAGGCTACTTTTCCATTTCATTTGATTGGAAATTCTGAATTATTGTTATAATTGTATAATTCCCATGCCCTGACTTACAGAGGTCAATAAACGTTCTCTTTTTTTTAATTGTTTTTTATCTTGTATTTCCCATGAATGACTAGGGTGTTTGACATCTCAATGGGCTCTATCATGATAGAGTTTTTCACCATGCTCGTCTCTTTTATTGAGCAACGTGCCAAGAAGTGGGTCACTAAATGACCTAAGGAGGGGTCTGGCGTATTATCTAAAATCACTATCGTACACTACCTGAAACACATTGCACTACTCACCAAGGGAAACCTGATCAGAAATCAGTGGTGAGCGGGGCGCTGTGACGCAGCAGGCGCTCACACCATATACGGGTCCGATTGCCCACGGGGACCCAGGTTCGAATCCAGCCTGCGGTCATGTCCCGATCCCACCCCATCTCTCTCTCCCACTTGTTTCCTGTCTACCTCTTCACTGTCCTATAATAATAAAGACAAAAAGGCCAAGCCTTTTCAAAAAAGAAATCAGTGGTGAGTTGTATGTATGTACTGTATGTAGCGCATTATCAACAGTGATATGGGCAGGTGCACAATAAACCCTGCTTCTATTATCCACAGGAGCGTGCACCAGCGCATATCCAGGCAAAACACTAGGCCTACAAACTAGAAAAGCACTCAGAGAGCGCAGACCTCCGCCTGTATTGTTCTTCCTAGGTTGTCATACATTTGAACCTAAACTATTCAGATCGCCACCATGTGGCCATATCACTGCTAAGCGAAAAACAGAAACGGCTCCGGAATGCCGGCGGTGATACGGATCACTCTCAAAAGTTTCTTCCTTGGGTCATTTCAGACCTTCCCTGAAAATGTCATCGAAATTTCATCTAACAAACAGACAAACAGACAAACATACTTGTACATACATACAAACAAACAAACAAACAAACCCTGATTAAAACATTTTCCCCTTGGCGGAGGTAATTACACAATTACAATGGGAAACATAATCATAATAAAGATTTTATGAAATACATCTCACAATGAGTACTGTAGTAATACACCATCATTTGCTAATTGGTAATGATGAAGCCTTTGTCAAGGAGCCTTGACAGGCTTGAGGGCATCAGAACAAGAGTGTGCGGTTTCCTCCATCCTCTTTAAAGTATGTGATGCCCAAAACACACCTATGACTGATTAAGAAACATAAGGCCCACCTTCTTGCGTCAAGCACCAGTTTGATAACATTTCATAGGTACACCACACCCAATGTGGACTGGACAACCCACTACTTTGTTCAACTTTTTGGAAGTGAACCATGTATTTTAGACTGTCATGATAGCGACCTTTAATTTTATACCTAAATAAACAAGGGATTACTTCTTGGTATAGGAATCCTGTTTACCTTTTAGAAGTTG
Organism: Sardina pilchardus; assembly: GCF_963854185.1. NCBI lineage: Eukaryota > Metazoa > Chordata > Actinopteri > Clupeiformes > Clupeidae > Sardina > Sardina pilchardus. The sequence continues at coordinate 21,483,388 of NC_085008.1, read as the reverse complement.
AATGAAAAAAATTAACGAGAAGATTTTCCAGGGGTGCCGATGTTAAAAATTAAAAAAAAATCTTTATGGAGATTTTTTCTTCTCAGACAGGTTGTTTTTTCCTCTTTTTTTAAGATAAAATGACAAATTCATCACCAATAAATGTGGTTGGCGCTGTTTCTTATTTTAATTAAATTTGTAGAAAATGTGGTTGTGGTATAGTGGTATAGCTATGGGGGATACAACATATATTATGATTAGATATTTTGGTCATATTGCACAGCTAAATACTGTAGATGTACAAAGCCTATTTTTACTGGATTGCCCTTAACTGTTCTAAAATCTGTACTTCTCTCTGGGGTTGTTTTTTAAGTCAAAGGTGACTCATCAATTTTGTCTTTGTAGATGGCTGAGGTTTATGGCAACATTTTTGCTTTGCGTCTGGGCCGAGAGGAGACTGTGTTTGTCACTGGCTATAAAATGGTGAAAGAAGCTCTTGTGGTTCAAGCTGAGAACTTTGAGGATCGTCCCTTTAGCCCATTGGCTGATAGAGTCAGTCAAGGACATGGTGAGTTTTTGCCTACAGATTTCAGACAAATAAGGTATTTAGCGGGTCTTGGAGCTAAATTATTTGATTAATATACACTATGTGTGGAGGGCATTCACTCACCATAATTTTGTCATTCTGCCATTCATCTGTTGAGATGACACAATTCTAGTCACGCGGGACACAGAGGCAGAACTATATTCGTGCTCTTATGCAGCATCCCAACTTGCACACTCATTAGATTACTGCTTATATGGTGATCAAGTCAGCTGTTCATATCTGTATATCAGGGGGTCTGTTCCTCAGTAGTGGACATAAAGGGAGAAGGCATCGTCGTTTCACGCTGACCACACTCAGAAACTTCGGCCTGGGGAAGAAGACGATGGAGAATGCCATCTGTGAAGAGTGCCGCTACCTTCAGGAGGAGATGGAGAGCCAAAGAGGTACAGGCCAGGAAGAGGAAGTGACCCGGTAACATTCCACAGAACTGTACAATACTGAATGTTTTTTTGTTAGTGTTTTAACTATTTTTGCCTTCTCAAAGGATCTTTTTGCTCTCTTCTCCATCCTCCCAGGTGATCCATTTGATCCGAAAGTTCTTCTCATCAATGCAGTTTCCAATATAATTTGTCAACTGGTATTCGCACGGCGGTATGATTACACTGATGATACTTTCAAGAGGATTATTCATTTAATGGACAAAGCAATAGGACTAGAAGGAACAATATGGGGCCAGGTATAATAGCACATTATAAGCCATAATCCATACTCAGCGCACAATATCTCTACAGTATTTGCACACTGTGAAGATGGATTAATTTGATTATAAGTTTCTAGTTTGCAACCATTTGGTCAGAAGGAACAGTGTACTGTAGTTGTATTACTCACTTACTAATATGGTTCATTCTTATCAGAACTTATTATAAATAATTAGTATATAAATATTTGTGTTAGCATTCGTGACTACAAATGACTGACTCTCCTGTTATAGCTATACGAGGCCTTTCCTGCCATAATGAAACACCTGCCTGGGAAACACAATGATATTTTTACCCACTTTGAACGCATTCATGCATTCATAAGGAAAGAGGTGGAGAGACACAAGGACAACTTTGACCCAGAGAACCCCAGAGACTACATTGATGCCTACCTCACTGAGATGAAGAGTGTAAATATTTGCTTGTTCTATACTCAAATATAAAGGGCCCTGATTCCATTGACAATTGGCAAGCAAAGCAAATCCCATGAGCAAGATCCTAACTGTGCCAACATGGTATGGGTGGGTCAGCTCAACCACAAACTGCACAGTACCTTTATGTTCTGTGCACCAGACTTAACCCATTGTTTCGCTTGTATTCTATCAATGAAATTAGGGCCCAACATTTAAATGTTTCAATTTTAGAAGTTAGGATGCATATAAGGCTTACTGTTGCATGTTACTTACTTATTACCTGGCGTCATAATGGCACCATGCACTGTAGACCAGGGGTCTTCAACCTTTTTCAGCTCAAGGACCCCTTGGCTGTGAGAGGGACTGAGCACGGACCCCCACACCTGGCCCACCTCAAATCCTGTCTATCATTTGGACAGTCAGTCATGAGTGCCTACTGTAGCCTACATGCACGCACGCGCGTGCGCGCACAATCTTTAACAGAAGTTATTATTAACAGGGTGTAACTAGGCCTACTGCTTTATACAACTTGTTTCTGATATTTCTTTACATATTGTTGCATAAATTCGCCCTATAATAGAATGAATGTCACAAGGGTTAACTAAGGTGGATATGTTCAGCTAAATTCAGGCAAAGCTTCATTATCTCAAACTGATACAGACAGAAAGCCTGTTACTCTTGTGTAAATACTACTGTACTTTGTCTTACAGAAGGGAACAAAAACACATGAGATTATCGTTATCGTTTTATTGTGATGGTAGCCTATGAAATCGCGTTGAACGTCGGATGAAATTAATTCGCGCGGAACGCCTTGACGCGCAAAGACCGCAGACTCTCGTAAAAGAAAACACAAAGCGAAACATCACACAGAACAAATAGGCTACCCCGCAAAGCTCAGGGTCCATCAGTCCCGACATTGAGCAAACGAATCAAACAGTCGGAACGTAATTTATCTCACGGAATGAAAAGAACGAGTTTGCTTATGGTCAGATGCTGCTGAAAACAAAGGTATTTTTAAACTAAAACGCACGGGAGAAAAAGTGTTCTTTAATCGCGATGATCCAACTCAATTTAGTAGGCTAGGCATATTTGAGTTGGATCAAGTATGTACGAGTCTTTTCTTGTCTGCGTTTACTGGCTATTCATGGAAGCCGTGTTGGCATCCTCTATCCGAACCTCCATGTCTGACGTGTAGCTTTTCCCCCGGGGAGTTAAAAAACCATCCATCATTCTTATTTGATTGCTAATGTGTTTTGGCATAGGTTGGCAAAAGTTACACAGGGAGGATCACATGAATGTGTTATTTAAAAACGAATATGAAGCGAATTTCTTTTGAACATTATGTTAACTAAAACCAATTTTATTTTTTGGAGGAGAAATAAAAATGCTTCAGACGAAATATTTTCGCGGACCCCCTGCAGTACCTCCGCGGACCCCCTAGGGGTCGCGGACCCCCGGTTGAAGACCCATGCTGTAGACAATGTGACTGGATTATGATGCTACTGTACACTGTGTTGATTATCTATTTTTTAGGGTTCATGTGACCCCACCGATGGCTTTGATGAAACCACCCTGGTTCTAAACTCAATGGACCTGTTTCTTGCTGGGACAGAAACCACCGCCACCACCCTGCTGTGGGCCCTGCTGATCCTGATCAAATACCCAGATGTACAGGGTGAGAGACTTGGTGGACCAGTCAGTCAGTCTCCTAAGTAAATCTCAGCTGTGTATCATTGATTACAAATGACACAGAGGAATTCATCCTGCAGACAGTTACATGGGCACATGCATTAATGGTGAATCACGCTAGTTTGATTGACAGAAGGAAGAAGTTGACTATGTAAAGAGTAGGGTTTACAGTTATAAGAGGTTTCAAGGGCTTGACTGAATGTCCAGTGTTTCCCATTCTGTTGAATTACAGAGAAGGTGCAAGCAGAGATTGACCATGTAGTTGGGCAGTCACGCCAACCCAGCATGGCTGACCGAGCCAATATGCCGTACACTGACGCTGTGATCCACGAGATTCAGAGAGTAGGACATGTTATTCCTCTGAATGGTATGCGTAAGGCTGCAGAAGACACAATACTGGGAGGATACTTTATACCCAAGGTTGGGTCTTCTTTCTCAGTCAATCGGTCACGGATTCTCATACCTGTTGGATTTAATTATTTTGTAGATCACTGATGACCAGTCTCACGTTACATCTGTGATTGGGTATTTATTTATGTAGGGAACAGCTCTGATGACCATATTGACATCAGTGCTGTACGATAAGTCTGAATGGGAAACACCAGAGGAATTCAACCCAGGTCACTTCCTGGACTCTGAGGGCAAGTTCAGGAGACGAGACGCATTCATGCCCTTCTCTGCAGGTAGGATTAAATGCAAGAGTGATTCAGTCGCTTAAGATGGGTACTGCTCTCGTTGACCAGTGACCTACTGTACTGTATTTTTCTTCATAAAATTATGATGTTAGTGCTCTTATCTAGATATACAGTGCAGTCACAGTCATGAACTTTGTGCAAACTTCAGGATTCATGATGTTACCAAGTGCTTCTCAATGTTGCTCCTCAAAAGTGAAGGGATTGTTGTTCTTCTTCCATTGCCTGATGACACCTCTCCTGTTGTGTCTGAATATCTTGCAGATTAAATAAACTCTCCTTCTGTTTTTTTTTACTAACAGGAAAGCGGGCATGCCTTGGGGAACAGCTGGCTAGAATGGAGTTGTTTTTGTTTATTGTGAGCCTGTTTCAGAAATTTAAGTTTTCCACGCAAGAAGGAGTCGAGCTAAGCCTGAAAGGACGTGTGAAATTTGCGCACACCCCATTCCCTTTCAAAATATTTGCACATACACGCTGACAGAGCATTGACCTTTTGAATACATTAAACTTATGCAAGTAAAATGTATCAAATGTATACATCACAGATGTATTATATGCTTATTTTTAGAGGAAAAAGTCAAGCATCTTAACAAGAATAAGGGAAATGCAAATGGTTAATATTACAGTAATGGTTTGTGCTCACTTCTTTTATCAACAAAAGATGAATTATAGCACGATTTTTACTGATGTTTGCTCAAGTTATCTCTTAGGCAATCAAAGGCATGAAAAGTGGCGCGTTAAAATTTTGTCTATGTCTGTAGAAATTTTCATGTTTCATATAATTAAATTGATGAAAAATCACAATCATGTTGCCTGGCATATCTTTCACTGTCTATGCTCTTGCTCCACTTTCTGTAGCCACTTTCTGTAGCCTACTTCTTCCTTGGTTGTCATACTGTACATTTGAACCTAAACTATTCAGCTCGCCACCAAATGGCCACACTATGCCATTATCACACGCCAAGCAAAGCATACGGATCACTCCAATTTAATCATTTCTTCCTTGTGTCATTTCAGTCCTTCCCCGAAAATGTCATTGAAATCCAGCCATCACTTTTGAGTTATCTTGCTAACAAACAGACAAACAGACAGACAGACAGACAGACAGACAGACAGACAGACAGACAGACAGACAGACAGACAGACAAACAAACAAACCCCAATGAAAACATAACCTCCTTGGCGGAGGTAATAACATCAGGTATATCAAGTATCAAGTATAACATACAACAAATGAATGGGTTTGGACATATGAGACCCTCATTACAGCTTTGTACGTGTGACTCAGCATAAAGGGGCATCCACGATCTTCGGGCCTCGGGTTAGGGACTCAGACTGGTAATTGAAGGGGAAAATGACGGTTTTCCCCTTACTACTTGAAATTTCCTCTGCTGATAACAAATTGCTGCCTCTTTTACAAGTGTGTTCAAATCTGTACAGGACTGGAATGAGTGCACTTCTATTTACCCCTAGGAAACTTTGTTTGAACCAGGCTTACATAACCACTTCACATGGCCCACCCCCTTCTAACACACACACACACACACACACACACACACACACACACACACACACACACACACACACACACACACACACACACACACACACACACACACACACACACACACACACACACACACGTCAACAGAGCAACATCTCACTTTGTCTCCTGGGAAGACACCCTTGGACGTGCTTATGCTCACACACACAACATTCTGCAGGGCTTATGTGTTGGAAGAAGAGGCTATTAGGCTTATGTCAGTGTTAAGGTGGTGGTGGGTCAGCATATAGTATGTCTTCCTGCAGCCTGCGAGGCTCACACACTTCAACCCCCTTGTAAGAATTCATCCATAATGCAGGAGGTAGACGCAGGTTTCTTTTATTCTGAGGTCACACCAGTCAACCAGCCAACTTGCAGCAGTATTAAAGCTATAGAGTACCAGAATGAGAACAGAACAAAGGACAGGGCTTAGTTAGCATTAGCATTACAAATGCTGCTCAAAGACAAAATGAAAACCGTTATGACTTGATTTATGCTAAGAAGAAATTCTCATTTAGATTTTCTTTTGACTTAACTGACTTGCTCAGCCAAAACATTAGGGGAATAGGCCTTTGCCTGTCATGCACTGTGTCATTTACAACCTTTTATCAACTAGCTACGGTAGGCAAACGTGCAAAGCTGTATTTGAAGTATGAGGCAAAAACCTAAGTAAATTGGATTATGTGAGGGTGCCCAATCCAACAAGTTTTTGTTGTGTTATAAATTGCTATTTAGTTATAACGACATCAATAAATGTTACATTAACATTAGAATTACACTTTATAGTAAAGTCATATCACCTTCATTTTGAATATACTGTATATATGTATGCATGCTTGCAGAACTGTAGGGCCTATTGCACAGGACCATGGTGTTAGCATTGGCAATAAATTCCTTTGCACTTTGCTAACCCCATGTTACAGAGTCTGCTGTGACTCAGCGTAAAGTGTTTCCAGTGTTGAGGGGAAATATTTGTAGCCCTGCGCTTACGCGAGTTGTTGACACAGGGCTAAGGTTGGGCATCAGATTAACCTTTAGCCAATTCAAAAGGGTGTCGATGTCAGGTATGAGTGATTGGACATGAACAGGCAAGTGCACCTACAATAAAACTACACAGGAGAATATTGCATCTTTGAGGTTATAGTGTAGAAAGCAAAGTCCAGCTAGTCTTTAAAAAAAACTAATGAGATAAACATATCATAGAATATGATCATAATATCATAGAGTAAGATGTTACATCATTCATCGGTCATAGTGTTGAGAGCAAAGTCCAGCTAGTCTTTCAAAGAAGTAAGAAGATAATCATGTCAACTTGATGAGTGGAATTGTTATAGAACATGATGAAGTGTGTGTGTGTGTGTGTGTGTGTGTGTGTGTGTGTGGGGGGGGGGGGGGTGAACATATCCTCCCTTCAGTTCAGTTCACAGCTCATGTAACATGTTTAATAGCCACCCACAGGGGCCTTCACCTTCTCTTTCATGGGGAAACCTCTGATTGATGGCCTAACCCTTTCAGCTAGCCTCATTTGAACCCAAAGCACACCTTCACTCCTCTCTCTGGTGCCTCAGACTTGCCTGCTGAAAAATACAATTAGTAGGAGTCTCTCCTCAGACACCGAGTACACGTGAGCCAAGCCTTAAACAACAGAAAATATCCTGGAGAACTCAAGAGCCCACTAAGAATGTACTCTTTGCGCAAATCATCTCTTCGCTTGCCCAGAGTTTCTATTTTCCATGTCTCTTTTATCTAGAGATCAGAACATTTATTCCCATAGCAACACATTGTTTTGGAATTAGTCACATGAGCTGCCACCAGCTGCCTGAACTCAATTGACCCTCCCGGCATTCAAAACAGACTAGGCTCGGCCCACGCTTTCCGGCTTTTCAGGGCTCATGAACTGTCCTAACCAGTCTTACAGTACTTTCAAAGCAACTTTTTATATTTGAGAACAGCCAATAGATTACTACAAAAATCACTGAACTTCAACCTGATGAAGGATGAACAAATATAAAATATAATCTATTATATAGAAATAAAAGTTAGAAATAAACTGAAGCCTAACATAACATTTTGACAAAAAATCAACACGAGGAACAGGCTGTAGAAACTAGATTGAGAACATTCTTAGTTTTGGTTGCCAGCGGATACATACAGTAGCTTACTTGATACTTGATACTGTTAGAATGTCATGAGGTGCTGACAGTCGATTGCAGTCAGTGTTGATATGTTTTTCTTCTCTTTTTTCCTTGTTTAGTTTTCAACAGTTATTTTCCATCTTCATCTTGCAGCTTTTAAGGGAAATTGCATTGAGTCTTCACTGAAAGAAACGGTCTCAAGTCTTTACAGTCCTTACATTGACAAAACATTATGAAAAACATATGTGGATTGTGCTACCACCTAGTGGCCAAGTTCAAATACATTTCTCCACTTCCATATAATCTTAAAACTGACCAACACATTTGGACAAAATGAAACACTGGACTTTGTTGTAAAAAGTGTGTTTATTTTTTTTTTCAATGAAAACAAAAAGGCTTTATGTTCTTCAACACTACAGATTCACACAATTCCATTAGTAATTAGCAAAGGCCCACCCAAACATAAACAACCACAAATTGTCCTATAAAGATTTCAATCACAACAAGTCATGAGAATAAAACATAACCAACCAAACAAACAAACAAACAAACAAACAAACAAAAACAACATCTTAGCCCCAGCATTGGAACACAGCTTCGATCTGACACAGAGGAACCAAACCACAAAATTCCTGTAGCTCTCCTGTGTGAGTGTTCAAAGCACACTACAAAAGTCCCAGAACTTTCTCCCCTGGCACTGTTCTGGGTTGAGACGTCAGGAGATGTCACTTGAGGGGCAAAGCCAGAGGTGAGTACCACACATTCAAAATGTACTCAGAAGAAGTTTGACCTTTGACCTTGTGGCTGGACACGCTGATGAGATCTGAAGCTGCTGTTTGATGGAGAAAAAAGTTCGCGATAAGAAAGAAAAAAGAAAGAAAAAAAAACATTCAATGCTGGAAGGTTAGTAGGCCTCTGAGTATCCCCGAAAAAAAAAGAGATCATGCTGGAATCTGGTCACAGTTGATTGCATCATATAAAATAAATACTATAAATAGTAAATCCCAGTTGATTTTATGACTTCAGCACCTACAATCTGATTCTTTTACATCCCAATAATAGTGGAAGTTATTTTTTTATTATTATTATCATTATTATTATTATTATTATTTAAAAGACTGAGAAGTGTAGTTCCTTATACAGACAGAACATTATACAGCAAAAAACAAAAGCTTTATTGGTGTCCAGCACCAGATTTAAGTCATACCCATGCCACTACAGCAACTCTGATCTAACTAGTGTCCTATGAGTGAAGAGTGCCAAGCAGCAGTATGATAAGTACTTCCTGTATCTTATTAATGACACTGTTCAAATTGTGCACAGATGACCCCTTGTCCTTATATCTTTACTGCATAGTATGGTCTATGGTTATAGAATAATTTGAGCTTAAAGCAGACATGCTAGCCATTGTTCAAAAAAACAAATAATAATAATAATAATTACCGAAGTTACTGTTATCCAACACTACGTAATCACGCTTTCTCTTTCCCTGTTTGTATTGAGGTTGCCATCACACTTCAAATTGTCCTGATGTAGTGATTATGATTAAATCGATATGATGAAAGCGGTCGTTAAAAGGCGAAGAGGTGTGCCCTGGAATAGTACAATAGGCGTCACAGGGCAGGAGTGTTTTGCTACAAACATACAGGACTACATGTGCTGGTGTGAGCAAGACTATGTTTACTCAGTTGATGTTAGAGTGTCGAGATGTTAGTTTGGTGTGTGCGTGCGTGTGTGTGTGTGTGTGTGTGTGTGTGTGTGCGTGCATGCGTGTGTGTGAGTGTGAGTGTGTGTAGGTGTCCGACCTCCGTGCTAGTGTGTGTGTGTGTGTGTAGAAGTGGCAGCTGTGGGATACCGATCAGTTTCCTTAAGGTCACTTAAGTGCACATCAGAGAGGGTGTGAAAAGAGAGGCCGCAAAAGAGAGACAAAGGAAGGGCAGAGAAAAGGAGGAAGAGGAGGAGGAAGGAGTGGAAGATTCCTTCACTTGGCGGAGGAAGCAGGCGCGTTGACCGAGAGCGTCCGCCGGGTATTGGTCACCTGCCGCTGCTGGGCAAGGAAGGACTGGCCAGGGGGGCACAAAGAGTTGGAGCGGGCACCCAGACGAGACTCAATCGCCAGCTTCTGGAAGTTTAGGCTCTGTGTGTGTGTGTGTGTGTGTGTATGTGAGAGAGAAAGAGTGTGTATGTGAGTGAGTGTGTGTGTGTGTGTGTGTGTGTGTGTGTTTGTGTGTGTGTGTGTGTGTGTGTATGTGTGAGTGAGAAAGAGTGTGTATGTGAGTGTGTGTGTGTGTGTGTGTGTGTGTGTGTGTGTGTGTGTGTGTGTGTGTGACAGACAGAGACAGAGAGAGAGAGAGAGAGAGAGAGAGAGAGAGAGAGAGAGAGAGAGGTAGTGTTTACATGCCGAGGAAAAAAACCTCATTGAATAGAAATAAGTTGGATGACTAATCGATAATAATGATTAATTGATGATATACTATTCTAAAATCGATGACGTGTCATTTCATCAATATACATTAGGCGTACAACTATAACCCGAGAGGGGAAAAATGTCAGTTCTCTGGACATTCAGAAACGGAGAATGATTTGAGGCTTACCTTATTGTACCATGCAGTAACGATCAGCTTCTCCTCATACTCCCTCAGTTTGGCTTGCTCACATTCTCTCTGATGTAGACAAAGACACAACAATAAATTACATGAAATTATGCACCACTGATGTGCATTCAAATCGAAAAAGGTGAACATCCATGAAGAACTTGTCTCCTTTGAAGTGTTCAAGTAGAATGTTTTTGTGTAAGACTGTTTACAAGTGTTCCCAAACATTAGCGAACGCAAGACAAACAGCAAACAGGCAATAAACTTTTGCTTATTTGTGAACTTGAATGCACGTCTGGTCTCACGATCACAGTGGACAACATTAGCCTGATAAACCAGCCTAAATGGATTGGATGTCTAATTTAGTCTGGCCTCGATCAATGGATACAACGGAACATTGTTGATGAGCACAACCCGTTGTCTTTCAAACCGTGTCTGTGCCTATAGGCCAACGCTCCCTCAAAACCCCGCCCCAGATCCCTCTGCCCCGCCCGCGTTGATTCAAAACACATCTCTGCGTTGTGATTGGTTTGCCAGATTCAGGGCAGTGTTTTCAAAATGTTCAATGGTGCGAGGCCAGACCCAAATGCAGGCAAAACATTTTGCCGTCCAGCAGTTGGCGCTGGTTTTCCAGGCTAGGACAACATGGAAGGCCAGGCCTCTCCCAGAGCACCGGCTGGTTGTAACGATCTCACCTCTAGAGAGCCGATCCTCTTCTCCTTCTCGGTGAGCTGGCTTTTCAGAGACTGGATCTCTGCAGACGCTGGGTTCAGCTTCGGGTCCAGGGCGCGGATCACCTGGGGAGACAGGGAAACAATTAGCCTCTCCTGCTCTCCACTCTAATGGAAAGGAGGTCAGTGAATTAGAGAGCCCTGCTGCTGTGTGTGAATCTCACACTCAGACAATCCCCAAGTAGAGGAGATGTGCTTGCAAAGGCACTGATATAGACCACTGAGGAATGAGGAGTTAAATGGAGGTTAGATGCATAAGAATTACTCTGAAAATGAGAAATGAGTATGACTATCAACAGACAAATGTGTGTTATCGACTCACAGCAAATCTTTGAAACCAAAACACAAAATTGAACACCATCCTTCAAAGAGACATTCTTCATTCAAAAAGGCATGTTTTATAGGCATTTATGATATAATCTTCAAAGTAATTGTTGGGGTGTTTGATCATGTGAAGGACAGATAAATAATAATAAAAAAACTTTCATAGCAAGATCTCACCAACTATATCAAAACAGGAATTAACAGACAAGCAAGCATGTCATAAGTGCCAGCAGTTCTTGTTGAAGGAAGGTTTTGCATTCTTCAAAAGTGAGATTGTTCACTTTCATCCAATATTCTGACCAGCTCCATAAAACTTTCTGAAGACTTACAAGCGCAGCAGGAAATTAAGAGCCCAGCATTTATGTGAAGACTTATGTGGAAGAGATCAATGATGATTGGCTATGAGGGCCTTACGTTGCGAGCCTTCTCCAGGTACATCTTGTACCTCTCCTCCATTGCCTTCATGTCCTCATCCTTCTTCTTAAGTGCAGCCATGAGTTCCTCCAGTTTCAGAGCTGAGAGAGCGACAGAGAGAGAGAGAGAGAGAGAGAGCGAGAGAGCAGTGAAGCAGTTTGCTCTCAGACATACATTGGCCCACTTCTCACTCAGCACAGCAAGAATGAGAAACACCCAACAAAGAAAAGGAGCCACAACCATGAATAATGGAGGCCAGTAAGCAGACTGGGCCATTTGTACTTTATTTACACCCCAATAAGTGTTTAGAATAAACCTTGATAGAAATGGTTTTCAGCCATAGGGGATGACACATTATGTCCTTGCATTAGAATGTGATAAGGGCAGGGACCAGAGCTAACATGGCAGTAGCACTGCAGTACATCTACAGAGACTCGACTCGAGCCATGCAAGTCTTACCATTCTGAGTGGCATCTGGCTGGAGGTCCTCAAGAAGCTCTTTCTTCTTCATTATTTCATCCTGGGCTTGATTCAGCTGCACCCTAGCACCAAAAAAAACAGCCTCTGTTAGATATCAGATGTGAAATGTAGGACATACTAAAAAGTAAAGTAAAGCAAAGTTATGGGGACACTGACAAAAAAACAATTATGTATTGTGTAACACAAACTTGTAACTGACCAACTTGAGAAACGTTTCTGGTGCAAACCCGTTTGCACATCTCCTTCAGGGCCACCATACAAAGGAGAGTGATTGACATTTAGCAGAGGTCAGTTTTTTATCCCAACCAAAAAGGACTCAAGAGTTAGCCTTGAAACCTAGACGCACCCTAGCGGTAGCAAATGTAATCTTGATGTGGGCCTGGCTCGTCAGGCTAACTCAAGAGCTCTTTGAGGTCAATTTTTGAACCTATCTATCTTCCATAGATTTAGCAAAAAAAACAGCCATGAGGTTAATACACAAGAGTACGACGGAGGATTAGTGCCACATGAACAGAAAATGTTTTCAATAACTTCGAGAATAAAGTCATAATACGAGAATAAAGTCATCAGTTATGAGAATAAAGTAGTTTATTACGAGAATAAAGTCAATAATTATGAGAATAAAGTAGTTTATTACGAGAATAAAGTAATTAATTATGAGAATAAGGTAATTAATTATGAGAATAAAGTAGTTTATTACGAAAATAAAGTAATTAATTATGAGAATAAAGTCATTAATTACGAGAATAAAGTCATTAGTTATGAGAATAAAGTAGTTTATGTTGAGAATAAAGTCATTAATTTGGTGCTCAAATATGCTCACATCCTCTGCAAGGATGCAAGTCATTAATTATGAGAATAAAGTCATTAATTACGAGAATAAAGTCATTAGTAATTGTAATTAATTATGAGAATAAAGTCATTAGTTATGAGAATAAAGTCATTAATTATGAGAATAAAGTTGTTTATTACGAGAATAAAGTCATTAGTAATTGTAATTAATTATGAGAATAAAGTCATTAGTTATGAGAATAAAGTCGTTTATTACGAGAATAAAGTCATTAGTAATTGTAATTAATTATGAGAATAAAGTCATTAATTATGAGAATAAAGTCATTAGTAATTGTAATTAATTATGAGAATAAAGTCATTAATTATGAGAATAAAGTCATTAATTATGAGAATAAAGTCATTAGTAATTGCAATTAATTATGAGAATAAAGTCATTAATTATGAGAATAAAGTCATTAGTAATTGCAATTAATTATGAGAATAAAGTCATTAATTATGAGAATAAAGTCATTAATTATGAGAATAAAGTCATTAGTAATTGTAATTAATTATGAGAATAAAGTAAAGTCATTAATTATGAGAATAAAGTCTTTAGTAATTGTAATTAATTATGAGAATAAAGTCATTAATTATGAGAGTAAAGTCATTAATTATGAGAATAAAGTCATTAGTTATGAGAATAAAGTCATTCATTACGAGAATAAAGTCATTAGTAATTGTAATTAATTATGAGAATAAAGTCATTAATTATGAGAATAAAGTAGTCATTAATTATGAGAATAAAGTCTTTAGTAATTGTAATTAATTATGAGAATAAAGTCATTAATTAAGAGAATAAAGTCGTTTATTACGATAATAAAGTCATTAATTATGAGAATAGTCATTAATTACGAGAATAAAGTCATTAATTACGAGAATAAAGTCATTACTTATGAGAATAAAGTCATTAGTTATGAGAATAAAGTCATTCATTATGAGAATAAAGTAGTTTATTACGAGAATAAAGTAATTAGTTATGAGAATAAAGTCATTAGTTATGAGAATAAAGACGTTTATTACGAGAATAAAGTAATTAATTATGAGAATAAAGTAGTTTATTACGAGAATAAAGTCATTAGTTATGAGAATAAAGTAGTTTATTACGAGAATAAAGTCATTAATTATTTTTTCATTTACACTCTTTGCAGACATTTCTGACACGTTAGTAAACGCAGGTTCTCTTTTAACACAGGTCCAATGGTCTTAACTTGCGTAAAATGTAAACGTCTGTGCATTTATGGTTTGTTGTTTGTTGTTTGTTTTTTGTTCAGAATGCTCTTGTGTTTCATGGATATTTTGTTCACTGCAATGCTGTAAAACTTTTTCTGTTCTATCATAGTCTACTGTAAACAGTATTTATACTGCACCTCCTGTAGGCCTAGTGACAGTAAAAAAAATAAAAAAAAAAGATTTGCTTTTTACTGGAATGCATTTGAATGTGAACATTACATCTGGACATACAGTTCCCAACCAAGACATTTAGTGTAAAAATGCTGGATTGCATGTTTTGCATGCAAATACCTGTAAAACTGAAACATAAAAGTCTATGCAGTTTTTGTAATGTCAACAGTAGCCAGTATTTTGAAACCTAGTGTACTCTGATTGACTGCATGTATCTTGTGAAGTGAAAACAAGCTTCATTCTTTGACAAAATAACTTCATTTTGAGTCAGGTTTCCAGTGTTTTGGTAAATTTAGTGTGTGCAGAGAAATGACGAGTTAGTGTATATGTAACAAAATGTGGTGTAACAACATGGAATGTGCTTTTGAGAGGAAAATGATCCATTTGGCCAATTGTGTTTTGTAGGTGAGAGCCTGTGTTTAGAGTTTTGAAAATGTGTTAAATGAATGGACAAACGCTTGTTAGCGATTGAAAAAAACTGTAATATGTTTTTTTTTCTTTTAACTCGCATAAAACACTGTCCTGCGGCTTATACACAATGCGGCTAATACACAGGAAATTACTGTAGCGTTCTTGTAAACTAAGATTTTTAATCAGATTAATTTCAAGCCGATTGGGAAAAAAATACGTCCATGTAAACACAGGCTCGGAGCCAGAGAGCAACGAGTCGGGGGGCTATGAGCATTGACGGGGGGGGCACCTGTCGGGGGGAGGGGGCAAAATACTGCTAAATATCTACTACAGAGCACTCTGTTTGGGGGGGCACAGAGACCTGTTTGGGGGGGCCTGGACCCCTATGGCCCCCCCCTGGCGCCGAGCCTGCGTAAACGTGGTTCATATCTTTTTAGTTTTTACGCTTTTTTTTTGTCTGTAAGCAGCTATGTACTTTTATGTGAGATGCCTGTAAGCAACTAGGTACAGTATGACTTTTTTGTGTAAGAAGCCTGTGAGCCCTGAGTTTGGCGGCGATATAGGTAGCTGGAAGTTATACCAAGGTGGGAACTCTGAAATGGACAAGACCGGAATTTGAATAAACCAATCACATGCAACCAGCGTTAAATTCTGATCTGTCTATCGATCTTTTATTAATTAACTTTGGCCTGACTCTGCTCACTTTGTGCGTATGACTTCACTCTGGCCACATAGCACATGTAGTGCTGGCCAGAGCCATAGAGAGAGAGAGAGAGTTGCGACACTGCGATGTTGCCGCCACACGATCAAAAGTTCCAAAAAACCTGTGCTGAATGGCTGAATCGCAGGAGGGTGGGATGTACTTCTGGATGCTGGAAGGTGTAATCAATTAACTCATTGACTACTGAACAAGAGATGGGCTGTAAATAGTTCCAAAAGTCCCATAACGAGGAAATAGCCTGGAAAAAGCGCTGCCATTTTTTCCTATGGAGGTCTATGGGAGTGTCGCCACTCTGTTTTATCTACCGCTCTGGTGCTGGCAAAATACACCGTCAAACTCGCACCCTACAGTATGTCTTTTTAAGTGAGAAGCCTGTAAGCAGTGATGTCTGTTTGTGTGATAAGCCTAGCGTCCATCAAAGTTACTCACATGTGGGCATCCAGTTTCCTCTTGAGGTGAGACTGCAAAGAGATAAGCCAGAGAAAGAGGCTGTTAAGCAGTGGAATACCACATTTCATTTCCATAGAGAAACATCATGCCAATCACTACAGTAGCAGTCTCTCAGGCAAATGTTTTACCATATTCAATAGGATTTCTGCTACCGTCACATAGGAAAATCCATATTTGTTTAGTGGAGTAACACATTTAATGCTATTTAAAGGACGGCAGCTAATCTGAATAAAACTAAAAGTTTTGATGAGAAGCTTATCTAGATGAAACTAATAAAATGTTATCATATTCTGGAGTAACACAGTATGTTATTTATAGGATAGCAGCTAATCTGAATAAAACTAAAAGTTTTGATGAGAAACTTATTAAAATGAAACTAATAAATGTTACCATATTCTATGAGAAACTCCTAATATGCTGTGATGCTACGATCTATTTCAGTGTTTCTTATTTACAACCATAAAATCCACATCAAAACAAATGAGAAGACAACGCAAAAATAACACTGGGCCTACAGTATAAAAAAAAAACACAATGTTTGAGAACTGATGCTCAAATATCAGCTGCATGGCCAAACAGATCATGTGAAATGGGTAGGAAGAAGACGTGTGTGTGTGTGTGTGTGTGTGTGTGTGTGTGTGTGTGTGTGTGTGTGTGTGTGTGTAAAATATGCTCACATCCTCTGGTGTGCGTGTGTGTGTGTGTGTGTGTGTGTAAAATATGCTCACATCCTCTGGTGTGTGTGTGTGTGTGTGTGTGTGTGTGTGTGTGTGTGTGTGTAAAATATGCTCACATCCTCTGGTGTGTGTGTGTGTGTGTGTGTGTGTGTGTGTGTGTGTGTGTGTGTGTGTGTGTGTGTGTGTGTGTGTGTAAAATATGCTCACATCCTCTGGTGTGTGTGTGTGTGTGTGTGTGTGTGTGTGTGTGTGTGTGTGTGTGTAAAATATGCTCACATCCTCTGGTGTGTGTGTGTGTGTGTGTGTGTGTGTGTGTGTGTAAAATATGCTCACATCCTCTGGCTTGGTCTCCTGGCCCTGCAGGGCTTTCTGTAGGTCCTCCACCTGCTGTTGCAGCTCACTGACCCTCTCGCTGTTTAACCTGAAAGAGTATAAGGACACGGACAAATAATGAAATACACACTGCGTGACCCTCTCGCTGTTTAACCTGAAAGAGCATAAGGACACGGACAAATAATGAAATAAATACACACTGCGTATCACATGGTATACTGCTTGACAGTAATTATTTAAGGGCTTTAAAGTACATTCTCTCAGTCTCAAGTAAATAGAGCCACCTTAATAGCACTGCCTAAAACACAGAGGAAGTCAATAGGTGCCTCTCATGTAAAGTTTATACGTCCTCCCTCGCTCCTCGGGCCTAGATCCTCACTGATCTACATAAAGAATGATGGGGCGGCAACAATGATAGTCTATCCCTTCGTCTATCTTTCTTTATGTAGATCAGTGAGGATCAAGGCCCGAGGAGCGAGGGAGGACGTATAAACTTTACATGAGAGGCACCCAATGTATTGATGCATCCTACTTTTCCGTCAGAGACGCTCTGGATAAATACAGTATAAAGACCGTCAAGGATTCTTTGAGGAACGTAGGGGAGGGGCTTTGAGTGCTTGGGGGTTAGGATTGGCTAGGATGGTGATCTGCTGCTGCGCTGTGATTGGCTGTACCTGGTCTCCGTCTCCTGCTCACTGCGCTCGCGACGCACAACTTCCAGCTGCTGCTGCAGTTCGGCGATGCGTTCGTTCTCCGAGCCCTCCTGCTGCAGACGCAGCATTTTGTTCTCGTGCTGCAGCCGAATGAACTTCTCCCTGGACGGACAAGAGCGCATTAGTCCAGGACAGAGAGGCGGGGAGGGAGGGGACGCATGGAAAAACAATCAGCAGTTATCTATGGATAGGAAAACTGTTTTTTTTTTTTTTTTTCAGCTTTGCTGAATAAGGAGAGTTCGGTGCATGTTCACAAAGCTGCTGAGAATCTGACACATGTCTACACGGCTGCTCCTACTTTCATATGCAAATCTCAGACTTAGAAATTACCACTAAAAAAACTGATGCAACTCATCCCTCTGATCAACGCCACTTTCAGTTGGGGATTCAGTTGCTAGAGCCTGTTGTGAGGCAGCCAAATAGCTTAAAACACCCTTGTTTACTCATGTAGGTACCAGACAAGCATAAGGGAACACCAGATATCTGCTCAAGGGGGTTTGACAGACTAAACTTTCCAGACCAAACATATCCATGTTAAAGTGTAATTCCGGAGTAGTTGTTCATGACGAGTTGAACACCCCCTTGAGACCTAGATTACGATGATCGAAGGAGTACCAGGTTTGACTGGCTTTACCACTTACAGCAAAAAAAAAATAACAGTGCAAGTACTAAGGGCAGAGTGCCAAACGTATCCAAAATGCCATTTTAACCACTAATAATGCTCAAAATAGCACCAAACTAATGCAGTAGTATGAATAGGGTCTCTACACATACAATACATTACAAAAAGTTAGATAGATTATAGATGAATTTTATGGAAAATGTAAAAAGTTCAAGTTACTGTGGTATTATATTATGAAAGTAGGGCATTTAAAGAGAAACGCGTAATGATGATTCCCTCATCTCAAACAATCTATTGAAACAAAGGCCAACAAATTTCACCCAAAAGCTGAGTATCCCTGACTTTTTGAGAGTCGTGTGAAACAAAGCATCAAGAATACAGTACTGTAAGTGTACCTAGAGTTTATACTCCTTTGATCAATGCAATCTAGCTCTCAAAGGTATGTTTGATTCGTTGGCATGGTGGAAAAGACCCTTACTGTGTCTCAAATGGTGTACTTCTGCACTTCTGCACTAAAAATACCCAATTGTAGTGCATGAGGGCGTCCACCCTAACAATTCCAACGACACAAATTGCACTGCTAGTCCCTAGATGGTGCACTCATAATGATCAAAAAGCTGAGTGTGCAATGCTGGACACTTTTCGCTCAACTCATGGTAATCACGGTTGAAAAAGCTGAAGTAGCAGCAGTGGAAACCACACTTTACAGAGGTACAAGCTGGTTATAACATAAACTGTTCATATTTTCTTGAATTTCCCCTTGGGGATCAATAAAGTATCTATCTATCTATCTATCTATCTACAGTATCTATCTATCTATCTATCTATCTATCTATCTATCTTTTGATACAGTATGAGCATGTCACTATTGATTAGAGGACCCCAATAAAGTTATACAGTCACCCTCATGAGTATTTGAACACATGCAAAAGTTGACTACAAATTAATTATGTATCGTAAATAAATAAATGTTTTTCCTTCAAATACAGGGGTCATAAGTAATGGAACCCCTATGTTAAACTCACATATATTGGATATTGGTGTGTGTGTGTGTGTGTGTGTGTGTGTGTGCACTCTTTCACCTGTACTCGATAGGCAGCAGCTCTGCTGCAAGGTTGTCATGGCTTGGACTATCAGTCTGGACCTTCTCTGAAATAAAGACATGACACGAACAGGTCAACAGAAGCCACCACTATAGTAGTGAATAGAACTATCATTCTTGATGCTATTTGACTCTTATTGCTTTCATTCTTGATTGTACCAATCACACACCTGCTTGTAGGAGCTGGTCTTGCTGGGCCTGTGTGCATCGGAGCTCCTCATTGGTCTCTTTCAAAGAGTCCCGCTCGATTATGATCCTCTGTTAGGATCACAAAGCAAGTAAACTCCATTTAAATGATGTTTGACACATAGGGCATGCTCACATGCTCTGTGGATTAATAAATGTTCACAAACTTGGAACTGTGTAGATGATTACTAGTCTACAAAAGACTGTGACAAAGTCAACAAATAATAACCTTTGTCCACTGCAAACGTGCTTTCACTTCCATAGAAAAAAAAAGAGACTGGGGTGGGGCATTACTCGTTAACATCAATTCCTTGGAGAAAAGACTGGACTACCTATAGCTGCAACTGTACGCACAGCAAGAAATAAGAGACTGTTGCAACCACAACTGACTGCACAACAACTTCTCTGATTTAGCAATCCAGCTGGACGGGCCAACTTCCTTTATGTGCTGGTATGTGCATGGTACAGGTGTGTGCACTCTGTTCTGACAAACGGCAACGAACATTAACAGCTGGGTCAGTGCACAGTCAGTCTGCCAAAAACTGCCAACATTAACAACAGTTGTTATTATTATTATCATTATTATTATCATTATTATTATTGTTATTATTACAACATTTAAGCCCAAATGCCCATAGTGACCCAGATTTGGATCATTTCCTGATCCCACCCCATCTCTCTTTCCCACTTCCTATCTTTTCTCTTCACTGTCCTGTCCTCACAATAAAGGCAAAAAGCCCAAAAATAAATACTTAAAAAACTAAAACGTTTAAGTTATCTCTGTGCATGCACACTTACTTTTGCTCCACTGTTTTTTTGTTTGTTTGTTCTGGAAAATTGCTAATAATGATAGACAACACTAGTCCGGTGCTATTCAACTTCATTACCAAGTGGGTCAGACAGGAAAACTACTGGGTCTCCGCGGGCCACCCAAAACCAATATGGTGTATTGCTGAAATGACTATTGTGGCTACAAGAGACATGCGTTCATGTGTATCCAGCTACAATTAATACGTTCAATTAAACATATTCACCAACACTGGTGAATCACAATGTGGTGGACATTATGATATCAATATCAATAGGCTCTCAAAACAAGCAGGTCCAGATTATTTGTCAAATGAACCAGTAAAACAGGGTCATGGAATGGAATACATTCATACCCAACTTCTGTCAATGTTCATACACCACTGAAACAGTATTCTGACAAATAGGCAGAATTGTGATGCTTCAATCAAGTGATGGACTAACTATCATTAACATCGAACTTGTGCCATATTCAATGTTAAACAAACCATAATAAAATGTACTGACAAACAATCAGCGACATTGTAATCTTTTTTTAAAAAAAAAGTGCGTCAGTAAAAGGTCTCGTGTCGGGAGACGGACCAACGGGCAGACTACTGTATGAAGGGATGTTATCATAGCTCTCTCTTGTTCCGTACAAAAGTGACCGAAGGCTACTTTACTCCTTTGACTTGTAGTGCCACTTAACAGTAGCTTTCTTCATTAACCAAATGACACTTCGGTTTATCGCTTGATGTTGACAGCCGTGCCTAAACTACTAAGCTACTTGTCAGTCCACTCTGACTGGAACAGTTGGTTTTCATCATCAATTTTTTGTTTCAGAGAAAGAGAAATGCATGGTTAACATTCGGCTTTAACGTTGGGATTACTGCTGCCAACGGAGGAATTCCTGTGCAGGTTATGGGCGCGTTTGTACATTTCCGAACGCACCCATAACGCTCCGAGCGCTAACAAACGCACCCATGCACCGACGAGAGCTGCGCCACATTGTTTACTTTTACAGTCGATCACTGTATGTCGTTTTAATTTAATTATAGCATAGTCATGAAAGCCAGATTTGAAGGCAGTTTGCCTGCGGGCCACAGGTACAATCTGACTGGCCGCTATCCTTGCCCTAGTCTCTCTCTCCTTCAGTACAGTCCTGTGCTTTTCCTCAAGTTTCATCATATCAAATGCCAGGTAACACCCCCCCCCCACACACACACACAAACACCTCTCTCCTTCAGCATAGTCTCATGATTCTCCTCAAGTTTCTTCATCTGAAACACTGCCATATTATCTGCCACACACACACACACACACACACACACACACACACGCAGTGTACACACACACAGTGTACCTCTCTCTCCTTCAGCACGGTCTCATGCTTCTCCTCCAGCTTCTTCATCTCAAAGGCAAAATTATCTGCCCGCCGAGATTCGTCAGACAACTTCTTGTGCAGCTCCTGGACCTGATGGGGACACAGAAAAAGAAAAACTCTGGCCCAAGCGTTTCTGCAATACAGCGTGTGGGGGTGTGACAGTGTGTACACGTGTGTGTGAAGATGTATTCCAGTGTGTCTGTGTGTCTGTGTGTCTGTGTGTCTGTGTGTCTGTGTGTCTGTGTGTCTGTGTGTCTGTGTGTCTGTGTGTCTGTGTGTCTGTGTGTCTTCCAACATTGTGTGAATGTGTGTGTATCTGTGTGTGTGTACAGTATCTGTGTGTGTATGTGTGTGTGTGTGTGTGTGTGTGTGTGTGTGTGTGTGTATTTAAACTAATATGTGTGACAGTATGTGCACATGTGTGTGTGAAGATGTATTCCAACGCGTGTGTGTGTGTGAGCATGTACACCAATGTTTCTGTGTCTGTGTCTGTGTCTGTGTCTGTGTCTGTGTCTGTGTCTGTGTCTGTGTCTGTGTCTGTGTCTGTGTCTGTGTCTGTGTCTGTGTCTGTGTCTGTGTCTGTGGTCTGTGCCAATGCATTCCAACATTGTGTGAATGTGTGTGTCTAGCCCTGTGTGTGTGTGTGTGTGTGTGTGTGTATAGTGCACCTGTCTCTTGTAGGTCTCAAGCTGGGTGCGGGCCGCGTTGGCCTTGCGGAGCTCCTCCTCCAGGCTGACGGTGTTCTCCATGTACGTCATGTTCTTCTCCTCCAGGGCCTTCATCTGCCGCCGCAAATCCCCCAAGTCCTCCAGCTTCTTACGGTAGGTCTCCACCGACGCCTCCAACTTCACCACCCGGTCAGAGCAGCTCCTACACACACACACACACACACACACCACACACACACCACACACACCACACACACCACACACACCCCACACCCCACACACACACACACACACACACACACCCCACACACACACCACACACCACACACACAATATTAGCAATCAAAAACAAGGAAAAGTATTGTGTGATGCAGTCAATCAATTGTGTTATTCACCTCACCGTGTGTTCACTGTATGTGTGTGTTCACTAATTCGGTTAAATGCAGAGAAACTAATTTCCCTCACGGGATCAAAAAAGTATATATTCTATTCTATTCTTACCAAGGCTACAGTAAATCAAAAGTAAATCAAGGCCTTGAATCAAACAGTGAGATACACAGAGGTTGTACATCTGGTTGAGCCTACCTGAGAATGTCCAGTTCGTCTTTGAGTGCACGAGATTCTTCAGCCAAGCTCGTCAAGTCATCGTTGCGATGCTGGATCTCGATAAGCTGCTTCTCTAGCTCCTCACAGTGGATCCGGTAGTCATCTTTAGCCGCCTCCAGTCTACACACACACACACACACACAAAAGCACAAACCAAGAATTGATATAACTTATTAAACATTATAATTAAAATAATAATGACACATACACACACATATACATATATACACACACATCAACCTTTATATAATTTTGAAAAGAGTCTATCCCACCGGAAGTTGTCCTCCTGGAGCTGTTCCAGTTGAAACTGTAGCTGGCTGTGCTTCTTGCCCGACGGAGTGCTGGGGTTGTCAAAGGTGTCGAGCTGACTGGCTCGGTCTGTGAGGACGTCGTTCTCTGCGAGGAGGCTGTTCCTCTCTTCCTGCAGCACTGTGACCTGTTTACCGCCCAGGTCAAAAGGTCAAATGGTTATTTATTTATTTTTTTCTTTCTCTCTCTCTCTCTCTCTCTCTCTCTCTCTCTCTCTCTCTCTCTCTCTCTCTCTCTCTCTCTCTCTCTCTCTCTCTCTCTCTCTCTCTCTCTCTCTCTCTCTCTCTCTCTCTCTCTCTCTCTCTCTCTCTCTCTCTCTCTCTCTCTCTCTCTCTCTCTCTCTCTCTCTCTCTCTCTCTCTCTCTCTCATAGGTTGTGTTATATCTGTTGTGATTTTCAGCTTTACTGTTGGACTACATACAAACTTTGCCTAGACCACAGCACTAAGACCAGACCGCCTTCCAACAGCTTGAATTTCAATGCCCCACTACATGCTTTGCATTAAAGACACTATTCAAATAAATGTTGACTGAATACAATCTAATAGCTCCGAACAAAAGGAGAAGCAACACACAGCAATATACAAACGCTGAGACACTCTGAAAAACATTGCGCATCCTATGGGTGCAATTTACTGAACATTGTTTGTCTGTAGTGATGCTTTCCATTCATTCCAAATGAAAGAACCCCATCCACAGTGCAAGTAGTTACAATAGGAGAAAACAGCCATGTGTTTACAATCAGAGCTTGTACCGGGCAAGACCAAGAATGGTGTGGGCTGAGTATAATACAGTTGCTTTAGATGTGGTATGTCAAAGATATTTTAAAGTACATATAAAAATGACAATCGCAAAAATAACAACATTCGTGTATATTAAGGCAAAGAGGACAAGAGAGTTAATAGATAAAACCCCCGCCATTGCAAGTCAAACTAAGAAAATTAGGAATGAAGCATAAATTAGGCATTAATACACACATGACCATAGGCGCAAGGAGACAGACACACACACACACACACACACACACACACACACACACACACACACACACACACACACACACACACACACACACACACACACACACACACACACACACACACACACACACACACACACACACACACACACACACACACACACACACACACACACACACACACACACACACACACACACACACACACACACACACACACACACACACACACACACACACACACACACACACACACACAGCTCTGTTGTTTCATCTGAAACCCCCCACCACAGTTAAGAGTTGTGTTAGACATACACAGGTGAGGAGCTTGTCCCCAATGCAGATGCAGGATTAAAGTGATATGAATTAAACTGAGACCAGCTCTGTACAGACCAGGTAGTTAGCGCCCCAAAGACACAGTTGTTTTTAGTAAAGTTCCAGACCAGTGCAGCCATCTAGACTCACCTCAAAGTGACCATGGGACCATGGTGTTACAACTCTGTCAAAAGTCAGTTTTGGTGAAGTGTCAATAATTATCCAATACAACACAGATTTATGCATTTAAATACACTTTGGTGCACAAAATATATGCTGTAAGCTTATAAAACAGTTTGTATCAAAGGGTGAAGACACTTGGCAACTAACAGCTCCTAAGGCAGAGCTAGAAAAACACAGCCTGGCTTTTAAAATGAAGTGATGTAAGGTAGCCTATCTTATTACAACAACACTTCTGGCTAGTGCTAGACACTAATGTCATCAATAGACACTGCACTGCTGCCTAGAATAGAGCCATTTCTTGGTGTCAAAATGACAGGGCAATGCACACAAGGATCACTGTGCCCAAGGAATACCTCAACAACAGCAGCAGCAACAACAACAGCAACAACAACAACAAGAGCCGAAGCCCAACTTCCTCGAAGAGGTTCCAGAGTCAGCGACACATGTCCATGGCATGACCAGTGTCCAGGGGTGCCGTGAGAAGAGTGGAGTCCAGTCAGGCCAGCACTCACCCTCACTCAGGGAAAAACAACACAGATAAGCAAACGCCTGCTCACAAACGAACTGCCAAAAGCAGGCCCGAAATGTTCTGAGAAAGCATCATTATTAAAATGGAACACAACTTTTCTGAAAGTGCATTATGATAATCTCCTCCGAGAGTAGGTGAAAAGACGTGACAGTAGATTGGTATAGGATTTTAAAATCCCAGCTTTGGCCTCATCCTCTCTCTAGAACCCAGCGTCTGCAGTGTGCAAAGTGTGCTTCTATCTGCAGCCGTGTGGCGGACGAGAGGTGGACAGGTAAACGGTACTCACCTGAATGTCTAGCTCCTGGCAACGCTGAGCAAGCTCCTCCTTCTCAGCCATCACCTCTGCCAAGTCCTCCATCGTCTTCTTCAGCTAGTGACCAGACATGCATGTACACAGAGATGTAGAGAGAGAGAGAGGGATAGAGAGGGTGAAGGGGAGACAGAGAGATGTCTTATTTGTCATGCCAATAAAGCATCCTTGAATTGAATTGAATTGAATTGAATTGAGAGAGTAAGTACATTTAATTTCTGTGGCATACTTAATTGCTTCACACACTAAAAGAGAAAAGAAAAGAAAGATAACAGAAACTTAACACACAACAATAATACTGACAATAGTGTTGCCCTCCAAAGAGAGAGAAAAAAGAAAGAAAGACAGAACGAATGAGAGAAAGAAAGAGACTAACATAAAAGAGTGAGAGGAAAGCCACATACTGGGTCTGCACGTTCTGATTATGTATTATATGTTCTTATGTCCTGATTTGTTTTATTTGCTAATATAAAACTGTGTGTGTTCTATTCCAATTTCTTGTCATGTATGCTAGGACTGTCGGAAAACCGATGTTTACAGGTCATGCTGATAAAGTGCTTATGAACACTAATTTGGGGAAAAGAGTGAGATAAATCAAGAAAAAGGAAGTGAGTGAGTGAGTGAGTGAGTGAGTGAGTGAGTGAGTGAGTGAGTGAGTGAGTGAGTGAGTGAGTGAGTGAGTGAGTGAGTGAGTGAGTGAGTAAAAGAAAATATCAGGGAATTCTATGAACCATGCCACTACAATATCAATTCATCACTTAGCCACCATGTACATCTCTCCATTTCACCAGATCAATGATATCTCACTGTGCAAGACCCGGCAGACAAACTGTGGTTCTCTATCCATGCAGCTTCAGGCATTTAATGAAATATTTTCTGAGCACTAACCTGCTGCTCAGAGTCCCCGAGTGGCTCAGCTCCAAAGTGGGTCATGGTCTCTTTGCTCATGAGCTGGAAAAAAATGTCCACAATGTTTATTAGACGTCTGTCACCCAATGCAGGAATGTGTGCTTGAAAGAAGGTATAGTTGACTACTAAGCCCTAAAGCGTGGGTGCAGGATGACGAGAGAGAGAGAGAGTGTGTGTGTGTGTGTGTGTGTGTGTGTGTGTGTGTGTGTGTGTGTGTGTGTGTGTGTGGTCAGGCGTGGCAGACACAGACCTCCTGAATGGCTGTCATCACCACATGCTGCACAGACTCCTCCAGGGTCATGATGACTTGGATGTACTCTGAAGAACCACAGTCATAAACGAGAGAATTAATTCAGTCATCGATTTTCACACACATAAACATTAAATACAGCTACATACAAATAATGTGTACCGACTGTATGTAGCTATATTTATTGCCCCCATATGTTATACACAATCATACAAGTCTGGGGGTGCATACCCTGTTTGCGTTCACAATTCACAGCGCAGCCCAGGATGAGCTGCAGCAGGCGCCCCAATTCTACTGGATCAGAGTGCTCAGCAACCCGCACCAGATCGGGGCGTGGGAAGTCCGAGATCTGCTGCGCCAGGACCTGAGAGAGAGACACAGAGACAGAGAGAGAGAGAGAGACAGAGAGAGAGAGACAGAGAGAGAGAGTCATGAAGGCTTATCACAGCAACTCTTACACACTCTTACAACACAGACTAAATATGCCTTTCCATTACACATCAGGAAGAGACCTTGTGTACATTGTCACTTACCTCATTATAGTAATCAACTATCATCTGATAGATCTTTTTTAGGTTGTTCATCTATTTAAAAAAAAGAAGAAGAAACATATGAAACAGCTTTCATTACAGATGCTCTCCCCACAGCTCATCTGTCTATACAAAGTGAAACCACCATCGTCACAGGTCTGATTTGAGAGGCACAGCACAGCACATAATGCTAAAACTCAACACTTTTCCGACTATAAGTAAGACATGTAAATGCATTTTGATTCAAGCGAGTGCAACTTAAGTTAATTCAGTCGCACTGATCAATCATAATTCTGGGACTGAAAATGTGCAAACTGTGCATTGTCAATTAATTCCCTGAATTCATTCATTCGTAGAAATCCCCTATGCTCATGTTTTCTGGCAGTGAAAGAAGGGTGACCGAACAAGCAGAGAGGTGAGGAGTATTATGCTTATGTTGTGTGGAACTGCCTGTAATGTAACAGTGATGTGCAAATCTAATGAGGGCACAGGAAAAAAAGTGTCTGTCTGTCTGTCTGTCTGTCTGTCTGTCTGTCTGTCTGTCTGTCTGTCTGTCTGTCTGTCTGTCTGTCTGTCTGTCTGTCTGTCTGTCTGTCTGTCTGTCTCTGAGTACCTTCAGTCTCCAGTTCTCCCCAACGTCCTCCTTGATGCGGCTCAGCCAGCTCTCGCTGAACCATGCGGGGTCTCTGCAAGAGCAAATGTCACACCAGATCAATTCAGCTCCATAACTCACCACACACTTTGAGAAGCAAGTCGTGCAATCTCTCCTGCCTCCAGGATAGGTGTATTTCAGCATGCATTGCTGACCCATAAAACAGTAGCTACGTAGATCTATAGAACCACCCCCATCAATATGGATTAATCAACCCAAACACTTGTGTGTAAACAGCTGGTAGACACATACACATACTGTATACACACACACACACACACACACACACACACCACAGTAATGGGACACCACAGGCTTCCCACAGTGCAACTGGCGTGGGCTATGAAATATTCAGGCAGTGACAGGACCAGGTCCATGTGTAAATGAATAATGTTGCTGAGGCCGGCAGACAGAGTGAGTGTGATTTATGAGGGGAAGGGAAACCCCAGCAACAGTAGCATCATCATCATCATCATCAGCAGCAGCAGCAGCAGGGGCGGTAGTAGTAGCAGCCACGGCATTAGAAGTTCGATAGAGATGGACGTGGCCTTACATTTGATGCAGAGCCTGAGACATGGCTGCACCTGTGGTTAGGTCCTCCACGGTCTGGCATGGCGCGGTGGTGTTGAAGGTCTGCAGCTGAGAGCAGAGTAAAAAGGCATCTTTCATCTCATTACCCAATTTCATTTTTTGAAAATCAAAGAGTTGATCTCCATAACTAGAGCAGACTTGATTGAAGTGAACAATGTTTACACTGCTAATAATGATCCCAGAAAACGATTGTCAAGAAGGTTTGTTGTTATTTGATTTAGCCTGCTTCAGACTGTCTTTATACAAATACAGCAATAACACAGTTATTTGACACAGCTGCAAGATCCAAGACTTCCATTCCATAACTTCATAACAGCTCTAATTTTCCTATTTGAGCAACTGTCTGGAATGATCACGTCATCTGTTTTAACAGCTGTACTATAGTAGGCCTACCTATGCAAACCTATAATAAAACCTATAATAAAATGAAATAGTAACCGCGACTGAACCATTCATTCAGTATTCCCGGTAAGGCAGACTGATAACATTTACCGCATGGAAAAACAAAAACAATATCTGTCTCATTGACGATGTCTTCTGAACTGCAGGACAGGTTAAAGGCTCCGCTTCCTAAACAGAATTGAGAGGGCGCACACTGCAAACATTTAATAGCCGGAGCGTGTGCACTAAATGTGCGACGTTTCAGTGTGCTCTTCTTGCTCTCATAACAAACTGAGTTTATAGTGTACCCTGATCACCGCAGCAGCTTCCTCAATGCTGCGGATGAGCCACGGCTACAAGCAGCAGCGTGAGCTTTCATTCGTTGCAGCCATGGTCAATAAAACAATGAAATGAATCACAGGGCCAGTGGTTTGCCAACGGGTATTCTGCAATGGCCAACGGACTACACATGCTAATATAGAGGAAAGGCTATGATTTGTAGGGATTTCCCTAGCACTTTTTCCAAGCCCCCGTAAGCGCCACCGTGTCCGACATAAGCTGATGTGCGTTGAGAGTGGCTGAATGACTGTCCGGGACTAGCTTTACCATATCACGCTTAATAACAATAACGTTATGGGTTACTCTGACGCTCGGATGGACGCACGACCACAAAAGATAACCCATTCTACCTACCAGTCAACATAACTATTCCTATACTACCCCGGCAATGTAGGCTATGCTTGAACAAGGGCAACAAAAAATATCGAACCGAGGAATTCCATAAATATCCCCACGCTAACCAGATTAAACGTCTAAATCGGATAAGGATAAATGAAGTTTGGTGTTGTTGCAGTCGCTGTTTAAGTCTTGAGCTGGCCTTCTGATCTTACCAGCGTCACGCGTATAGTAGCAGCAGCAACATGCTATTAGAAAATACAACATGACTGGATAAAATAATTCACCAAGAATAGTAACGTTAGGCTACCCAGGCAATACATCATGTTGCGAACGGGTATAGCCATCCATCGTAGACTACTGGAAGATAACGGCAGAAAATACTTGGCTGCCAAGTTAACGACGAGCAGCCCACCATTTCCCGATTGTTTTGAGGAGCAGGGAAGAAAAACACGCTGGTGTAGGCTACCTGAGACAGGTGAACGCTACCTCTTTCTATCGGAACACAGGAGTCGTGATACTCAGCCTAATACATCAGAAAATTAGCGCATAAACCTACCCATACGACCAGGCTCTCGCATAGCACCGTTTTGTTCACATCCATCTTTCTTCCTTCCGAGTACAGGCAGATATTTCCGTCCACCTGTCAGCGACGCGTTTTGCTTTTCCACACCATTTGACCTCACCTGAGCCTATACTTTATTTCAGATGCGTAAGACAACTGGCCACAGCAGCACCGGCGTCGTCAAACGACCGTAGCTGTTTCATGAATAAGCAACCGGACGTACATACTTTGGCGCACAGACTTGAAGGTGATTGGGGGACTGGCAGGATAAAGAGCGCAATAGCGAGCAATAAAACACCAATGGTGCCTTGCGCCCTACGGATCACGATATCCAATCATATTCGAAATCGGCTGAGACTGACGGCGCTGTTAATTCCTGGACTCCAATCATGGTGGACAAAACATAAGTTGTACCTCCCTATACATGACATTACAGGCTATTACATGTATTGGGTCTTTTGTTATTATTGTTTCTGTGGAGAAACAGCCCATAATCAGCTTGCATGCCAGCTGTTAGACAAGTGGGCATATTTTCACCAAATTATTGACAGAAATGTGTGACACCGTTTAGACAAGAAGACAATACAAGAATTTAGTATTTTTTGCCAAATAGGTATCAGACGTCGTCTGTTTTTTTCTATAACAAATGACTGTATTTGCTTTTCCAATATGGAATGACAGTGGATTTAGTTCTACTATTCTACCCACCAGATACAAAATGGAAAAAAACAGAAAATTATATATAACACAGTTTTTGCTATATTTTTGGTAAGGTTTGTCAGTTTATTCCAATTTCAGTTTAAAAATCCTCAATGTCTTTGTATTTGTTAATCGGCTTGAACTGATCGACATATTTCACAACCTTTTGCTGATTTGAGTAATCATATTGCATGACAGAGTTCGGACAACTGTAGCTTACATGTTTTGCAGGGAAATGGCACATTTTATGGCACTGGCAACATGTCAAAATATTCCAAAAGTTATTAAAAAAAAGACAGTGGTTTGTGAAATAGACATTGTGAAATGGGTGTGTTTCGCAGTTTTCACTATGAACGGTGTGACTGTGACACATAGGCCATAAATGTGCATGATGTATGGGTGTGCACCCTCATCTTCATAGACATTTTTCTTCAATAATTTTGATACTGAAAACTGCATATTATTGCAGAACTATAGTCAAGGTAGCTGTCCCTATAGAACAGCTGAGAGGCCAGTAGTTACTGAAAACTGATTGCTAGATGAAAATGAATGGACCTTCAAAACTATGCTTTCATCTGTCTAACTCAGGTTTGGCAACCTGCAATCCAAGGGCCACATGCGGGCCATATAGTCGTTAAGCTTCAAGCTGCCCCAACACATTGACAGTTAGTGAAAATGTTATACTGCACAATCCATGCAAAGTATGGCAAATATACCATATGCCTTAGGCTAATAAAGATAGAGATGTTTAAACTGATTTCTTTTAGATGGTTTCAATATCTTTGCGGCCACACACAGATTTATTTTTACTTCTGGTTTAAAAAAATTGCCTTTTTAAGAGAAAATGTTGCTGACCCCTGGCCTAACTGTTGCTTATACACACATGCATATCATACACATGGATTAATTAGAGGCTGTTGTATACCAGGAGCTGGGTAACTAGCAAGTGTCTGTATATACAGTGCAAGGATAGTGCACATAGCCCCTGCACTTGCTCATGACAGCACGTGACGCTCATATGAAGAATGTGTGTCCACAATATTTTCAGTCGTAAAAATAAGGAAGAGATAAGATAACTGTGAACTCACGTGCAGAGACTGAGAGGTTTGGCCCTTTTAAATATCGAAAATGGAACGAGATTAAAGAAAATACTAAATCTGAAAAGAAGTCAGACCTTAAGCTTCAACAGGTCCAACAATAACAAAGATCAGGTACTAGGCACCTCATGTACACAGGAAATGTGTGAAGCAAGTCAAACATTATTAATTTGTTGAGCGTTGTGAGATGTTCTACCTCGATATGGCTACAAACACACCAAATGGTGTTTGTCAGTGTCATAGAACTCTATGTGCCAATTGCTTGTGACTAACTGCTCAAGGGAATATTTGCCTTGTAATTAAACTGGTGTTACCGTGAAGGTCGTCAGAAGTTACTGGCAGTGTATGCAGTTTCCTGTGTAGGAAACACATTAGTGAGAACCATTGACGTGTACAGGGATTTTCTGTGTAGTTTATTTACTCTTAACATAAAGTATACAGTTTGGCTCTTATTAATATGACTTGCAACACATAACATTCTTTTGATTAATTATTCTTTCAATTCATTTGAAAATGTACTTTACTTTTGCATAAGAGTATCGCATATGTATGCTCCAGCATTATAATTGCAGATCTTATCATTGTATTGTTTTAGTTGTACAGGAATCGAAGACCGAGTGTCAGTTGTGACACCATACTGGCAGGAGAGTTCCAAAGAAAGAGCTAAAAATAGGTGGCATAGGTTTAACCTGGACGCCCTGACCTCTGTCCTTGTGATGTGTCCGATAAAACCCATGGAGTAGTAGACTAATAGGTGACATGACCGTGGACCTAAAATACCCTCCATTGTCCAATGAGAGAGAGGGAAATAGGCAGCTGTTTGCTAAGCCTAGATCTCTAACCTTGCCATATCAACTTGTCTGATGGGTCGATAGTCGCTATTTTTAGTCAGCATGACCTTTCGTGCATTGGGCTTGACATGTCAGTTAAATATTTGCTGCATTCCTTTGAAAAAAAAGAAGAAAAATGAATGCATGCTATGATCATATTAAGAGTCTCACTCTACTAGAAATGGATGAAAATCTAACTCGTAGGTAGCAGTGGAGATGGTGGATGCATTGTGGTTGGGCAGAGCAAAAGGGCTTAGTATGGAGGGCTAATTACAAATTGCATTCGAGGAAAAGTAACCCTTCCTCCTTATCCCCATGGAAAATATCATTTTCAGCCAAGCACTCTTGAGTACTGTATAGAATTGAATGACTTACATTTTGACCACCTCCCACATGACATCTGTGACAAAGGAATTCATGTGGGCCCTTTCTGTGTGTTTGCTGTATGTGGGCCACCACACCAGATTGTGTAAACTTATGGTAAATGATTGGTTAGCTTGTCTGTATTTATTGGGCCTAACCTACTTAGAACGTGTGGGTGGAGTTCATCACTCTTTGACCGTACATGGATAGTCACATGACCAAAACAGAGCACGGCAAGCTGGCAGAGGAGGGACTTCCTGAATTCCTGTGCAAATCTTACATTTTGACCATTAATGTAAATATTATGTTTTGACCATTAATGTATAGCAGATCCATGCATCACGCATCACCATTGCATTGTTTTCGCTCCGACAGCAGTCACTATGCGTGTAAATTATTCAGATGAGAGGGATCAAGCGATCTGGCAGCCGAGGTGGGATTGATCATTAACCTGACCACTGGATTTATTGTGTACAGTGATGCTGCGAGGAAGCATTTCTCACTCTCTGCTCTCTATGAGGACTTGTGAGAGACCTCTGTCTGTGTCTGACCAACTCATCATCCAGACCAGAGCTTGACTACAGCCATCCGACTACAGCATGCTCACCTGCCATAGCTCTCATTCCAGGTAAGGAGTTTAACTGCCAGATTAGAGTGAGATCTCAAGGTATTGTTTGTAGATTATGCCACTCTATTAATAACCAGCTGCTGAGCTTATTTGACGTACTCATGTGAACAGGCAGGCCCTGCTGGGAAAATAAGCCTGTTGCTTCCTTTTCCTCTGATGCATGTTGAGCTGGCTTACAGGGATAAAACAAAAGTTGAATATATCATGATTTGTGAAAAAGGAACATTGCTGTTGTAAAGTATTTGTATTGTTATTTAGTTGTAAAGTGCTTTCTAGACTTTCTAAAACTGTCAGTGTATGTCCTATATTATTGTCAAGGCTTGCCTTGTATATATCAACAAGATGCTATTATTGTAAAGGCAAGGAACAACATCACCTGAGATACACTCAACTTATCTTCAAGATACTTTTTGATACCATGTGGGAATACCACTGGCAGGCTAACAGTGTTTTTCATGAATGTGTTTTTGGTTTTCTTTGTTGTGCTGGTTTCATCTCTGACATGTTGTATTTACCTCTTTCTTCCCAAAGGGTGTCCCAGACAGGAAAGGCCAGAAGAGGTCAGACCCAGTCCGGCCACTCTTGTCAAAGTACCCTTGAGCCGGGAGGCCACCAGCACGTGAGCCATGGCGAGGTCAGAAAACACACACACACACACACACACACACACACACACACACAAACAGAAACACACACACGTGCACACGAATTTCCAGAGCATTTGATCCATATTTCAGGACTTTGAACAGACAAATGTATTCTAGTCTATGTCTTACAGAATTGAAAATTAAATCTATTCTCATTGTATCTCCTCTCTACACAAACAGGACCTATGTGTTTCTGGTGCTGTCAGAGACTTGAATTGCCCTGTGTGTCTGCAAATGGCCACATTCCCTGTGGAGACCAACTGTGGACACCTCTTCTGTGGTAAGACTCTAGCAAACTGTTTTTGAATTGATGAGTACTAACTCTATTCTAAAGAGAAGGTGACAGGTGACTTTCAGGATTTAATTATGAGTGCAGAAGCTATGCTGTTATGGTTATGGTTATGGTTATAGTGACACTACTAGGGAGTTTATGGTTGATTTTATAACTTGGGCAAGCATTTAGGTGAGTTGTCGGTATAGCAGGACACACAGCAATGCTTGGTGAGAGAGGGTACGGCCACACGGCGACGTGGGTAGTGGTGACAGAGGGAGCAGGTGGCCAGACGGTGGGAGACCACGCCACACTGTTGAGACGGTGGGTCATGTGATCACTCACTGTTTAATGTGTAACTGTTGCTATGGAGAACGGGTGAGGACCTGCCTTCATCTGGGAGAGATCACAGGGTCTGGCGCAAAACTGACCACTGTCACGTACGATCACCACTGGCAACGTTTGAGAGCGAGGGGCATCGCACACTCTCATTCTTCATAAGCAGAGACAGGGGTAAAGAGTCAAGACAGACAGGCTAAAAAGAGAGATATAAAGAGAGTGACAGAGAGGGAAGACTAGAGAGAGAGAGAGAGAGAGAGAGAGAGAGAGAGAGAGAGATATGCATGCAATGATTACGTGATGTGTAAATACTGATGTAATCAAACGGACGTGAGCAACACGGTCTCGTAGAGGAAGTTTTCCATGTAGTTTTCCCTCTTGCTTTCTGCCCCATGGAGCAGAGATACCCATGCAAATCAGGCTGTGATACTTCCGCATGACATAAAACATGTATTTACCGTAACTGGGTAGGGTGTGTTGGATCATAAAAATGCACTATCAACAGAGTGTGTGAAGTTGCTACGTGCAGTTTTGTGTGAACACTTGAATATGGAATTTCTGTGTAAATGCATTTTCCCCCTTTACATTACTTTACTAAAACTTATGACAGCTGTTCATCATAGTTTTGTTGATGACTGCATGTTTGCCATGGGCTATATTGAAAATGTAAGGAAGTGAAAGTTATGGTCTAGGTTGTCGGGGGTTCCTTTGCTTGGTCAATGATTTGACGTAAACGCGGAATTAATGCTGGTCAGCTGGCCAACTAGCTTGATGGTAATTAGACTCGGTCAACAGTCAAGGTCACAGTGGCCCCAGTTTCACCTGCACACGTACACACACACACACACACACACACACAAAGCAAAAACATAAACACACACACACACACACAGACAAATATAAACATACACACACATGCACACACAAATATAAACAACCCCCCCAACACATACACACACACACACACACACACGCACGCACGCACGCACGCACGCACACGCACACACACACACACACACACACACACACACACACACACACACACACACACACACACACACACACACACACACACACACACACACACACACACACACACAAACACCCATGCTTCAGAAAAGAGCAGGAGAAAGTGAATGATCTTTTATACAGCAGAGAGCCACACACAAAGCACAATGCACTCCAGAATATGCATCTCTGACTTCACACAGAATTATCCAGTGTTTAAGTCCACAGCACAGCAAAGTATAATCATATAACAGTGGCAGAGTCAAGAGACATCCAGAGTAGTTTTGACTTCTATCACCCACTCACACCCTTGTAAAGAGTCTGAAGAATGAGACACAATGCCAGTCAGGAAGCAAGTTGTGTTTTTCCTGGTATGTTTTATGATGTAACTCACATGTTCCTCATTGTTTGCATGTCTGCAGCTCCCTGTCTGATATCCTACTGGAAGCATGGCTCCTGGTTAGATGCCATTAGCTGCCCTCTCTGTCGACAGAAGGTACTATTAAGACTCTATTTGACTTTATGAACTCTATTTCCGACTGAATAGAACTGAATTTGTACAGCGTTGACTAAATACTCATAGCAAGTTGCTGTCAGCAAAAATTTTTTAAATTATTACATTCAGAAACATACTGAAGTGTACCAAGTACTGTACACACACACACACACACACACACACACACACACACACACACACACACACATACACATGTGACTGGGAAAACACTTCTCTTAAGATTGCACTGGCATTTTCTAATTCTGCATTTGGTCTCGACTCTCTTGCAGGTGAGTGTCCTGTGTCACCTCTTCACCGAGAGCCGCTCGGACTGCCAACAGCGGGAGGTTCTGAGCCACATCAAAGACTACAACAAGCGTTATTCTGGGGCCCCTCGCCGGGTGAGTACCAAAGCTACACTACCCTATGCTCACAGAGGCTTGATTAAAACCACAACACCAATGTCCCCTTTTTAGCTGCTGACTGCCGACGTTCTCACGGTCTGTGAGAATCTCGGATGTCAGGTCTCTGTGTACAACGCCCTGAAATGACTAGGATCAGGTTTTTCGCACACAATTTAATACCACTGACTGGAACCATTTATAAAGCTCTACATCTTTGCAATTTCACAGTAACAGGGCTGTGATATCCTGATTACACGACTGTTTCATTGTTACTGGAAAATGGAAGACAGGTGTCCGCTGTAAATCAGCACACTAATGCACTCATACACACACACACACACACACACACACACACACACACACACACACACACACACACACACACACACACACACACAAACACACACACACACACACACACACACACACACACACACGAACACACACACAATGCTGCCATCTTTCCATTTCATTTGACCCAATTTCCTTAAAGAAAGGGGAAAAAAACAAGACAAAGTGAGTGAATAAAGGAGATAGGGCTGCAATATCAGTCATACTAACTGTGCCTTTTATCTTGTGAATTCTCAGGTGACGGACTACCTGTACGACATGCCCTTGTTCCTGCACCTGGCGCTGCGTAGCTTGGGCAACATGGGCGGCCTCGTGTGGCTCTTCCTGCTGAGGGTGGCCGTCTGCTGTTTCGGGGCGGCCGTGTCCCTGGCTTCCCCTCTAGAGGGCGCCTCGGGACCCTTCAGCGGAGCACTGGGGCTTCTGGATGACCTGGTGGTGGTCTTCCTTCTCCTCATCTGTGTCATTAATATCAACCAGCAGATGGCGCCAGACGCAACAGCCAGGAATCGCACAGCAACACAAGGTGTGCTGACCGACACCTTATTGTGACACCTTATGGCCCAACGACAAGGACTGTCAAACAAGATTGTTTACTTCCAATAAGTTATTGCTGGATACAGCTATATATGTATATATATATTACATACAGCTATATACAGGGCTGTGTTTTAAAGTATAGCACAATGTGCATTATGTGTGTTAAGAAGACAATGGGACTTGAGTCTTAAAGAAACGGACTTGAGCAGAATATGTTAGTATAGGTTGAATGTTTACGTAATTTGAGGGATTTGTTATAAAGTATGTACTCACAAGAACATCACTGAGGAGGACGTTTAAGGAAGTATGTGGCCGGTGAATAAATATGCTAAATGCAGAGAAAATGACTGAAATTGTGTCTGGACTAAAAGTTGAACTTCTTCGTATTACTCATGATTTTACTCAGTTTTGCTCATGTAGTTTACAGACTGCGCCTGAGGTTCCCTCAGTGAGAGGTCCTGGAGTAAAGTGAGACTAACTGAGGGACATGTTCAAATCCATTGTCAAAACACAGCCCACAAACTTGACTAAACCATTGAAATGTGAATCCTTTGACTTAAATATGTTGAGTTGAGTACAATTGTACCTATTTTAATGTACAAGCATT
The DNA here is from genome assembly GCF_963854185.1 of Sardina pilchardus. Lineage (NCBI taxonomy): Eukaryota > Metazoa > Chordata > Actinopteri > Clupeiformes > Clupeidae > Sardina > Sardina pilchardus. The sequence goes on along the minus strand of NC_085008.1, from coordinate 21,444,744 downwards.
TTGAGTTGGTTCATACTGTAATCCTATCCCTGAGAAGGCCTGGTTGATGTTAATAACAGTAAATGTATTGTGATATTGTAAATACATGGATATTAACTGTATCTGTATGTAAAGTTGTAATAAATAAACAATTTATTTATTGTTAATTATGCATAATTTCACTGTCATTCACAATCGCAACACACAGTCAATGCTTACTCCAAGTCTAGATTTAATTCAAAGGACAGTACAAAAACATGTTACAGCTGTAGTGATTGTTTCATGGAAAAAAGTATTAGTGCAAATTATTTATTACAGTTGACACATATAAAGCGAGAACCTTCTAGAGTTGCATGTAAGGCTGGTTAGTCCAGTCAGCGCCACCATGAAGGGTAAGGGGCTTGCCCTCAGTGGAATGTGTTTAAGAATAGGAATTCTAGATGTCTAAACTAATGCTTTAACAGTATACAATACACTGTTGGTCAAGATTGTGCAGCGAGACAAACATGATGGCTCAGGCACACAGTAGCTGGCAGGGGGGCCCGTGTCACTGTGAGGTCTGACACCAGGACGCAGCGTTCTTGAACATGCTCAGCCAGGGCGACGACGGGGCCATGCGGGCGCGGAGGGGCCCGGGCACCCAGGCCCACTGCCAGCCCAGCGTGGCGCGCTCCGGGTGGGGCATCATGGCCAGGTGGCGCCCGTCGGCCGAGCAGACCCCGGCCACGCCCTCCGGGGAGCCGTTGGGGTTGAGGGGGTACTCCTCCGTGGGGCGGCCCGAGTCGTCCGCGTAGCGCAGGGGCGCGAGCGAGCCATCGATCACCTGCTTCCGTGCCTCGTCAGAGCGGAACTGCATCAAGCCTGAACGAGACATAAAACACAGACCATGACATGGGGACAGCAGAAAAGATACAGTTGAACGTGTTACTCTACACGTTACTCTACATTACAGATAATGTAGAGATCATTCTCCAACACGTACAAGTAATTAAAAGCCTCCACGCCAAAACCAGTAGCATGGGTGAAAACCATAAAAAAAAAAAAAAAAGTATGTTGACCCGCATACTACTTAGATAAGGGCATTCAAAGTGTTATACAGGTCGTGAAAAGTCAGAATTCTGAGAAATGTGTGTGTAAAGTTTATTGGCAATATAACGCTATCTGTCCCTTTGATTGGGCACGGCTTACGTGTCAATTTACTTTAATTCACTGCCAGACACTTGCTGGCATTTTGTGCCAACAGAAATGTTAGTGCTGCTTCCATGCCAAGTATTGTCCGGTTTGCCAAGTGCAGATCATATTCATGGGTTTCATCAGGTCCCTTTCTACAGGTGGGTTAATCAGGCACCATGCATTCTGCATTCATAATTTAGCTGCTTAATTCTATACACCTGTGGAAAGGGACCTGATGAAACCCATGAATACTCAGTGGTGCAAATACAGGAAAGTGTTAAGGCGCATCAAGATTATCCAAGTGCTATTTATCATTATCACAATTAAGCTGTGTTTGGTCAGCTAGTAGGCAACATGCACAGCGTAGGTGTACTGAACACATCCAAAAAGTTCTAGGCTTGCTAGGCCTCCAACATAGCCCGTGTCTGTGACTAATGTGATGGCCTCTATTCGTCTCTAGAATCTGCTGTATAATGTAAGAATTATTTGATTTGTGGCCATTATCTTTCCGCAGTAACTTCATTGGCAAAGTAGTTATGGCTATACCATTGTACTAGCCCTCGAAGTTTCACGCATTTGTATTTGTAGGCTTCACTCTTATCTTGATGAAGCTCAATCAAAACTGTACACCTATTAAAAGTGTTAAAAACACAGTCTCAAAAAGCTTCTTAAAAAAGGTATTAAGTATGAATTTTGACATTATCATTCAAAAATGTAAAATCCAACCATTTCAGCACACAAATTCTACAGTTCGATATAACGTCAAACTGGTTTTCCCGTGGAGAGTTACATGTATGTGTTTAGGTAAGTATATGGTGCTGCCTAGAAGGAAAATATAAGGATATCAGTTGTGTGTCGTTACTGATACCACAACCTTGTATGTGTGTGTGTGTGTGTGTGCGTGTGTGTGTGTGTGTGTGTTTGTTTGTGGTTACCTTCTCCATGGGCCACCCACACACCCAGTGCAGATCCCTCCATCCCTTTCAGCATAATAGCTGGAGATGGCTGGATGCTCACACTCACAAAGCGAGACTCGAAGCGGCCTGATTTATTATGGGTCAGGGTCACATCGGACTCTAGAGCAGGGTGGGGAGGGAAGAACAGAAAGAGCACAACAAGTGCTGTCAATCACTGCAGCATTATGTACCAATATATTATTTTGAGATACATTACTTTAAAACAGTCATGACTAATACTGCGCACACACACACACACACACACCTGAAACAATAACAGAGTAATATAAAATACTACTCAATAAGAAGTAGTCAGATAAAAATGTCAACGGTCGGAATTGGTAATCGAACCCACACATTTGCATTGGCTACTGTATAAGTCCTGTGTTACTGGCCACTGTATGCTAGTCACTGTATGCTGGCCACTGTATGCTAGCCCAGCTCCGCAGCCTCTACACTACCACCATGTTTCCCTCAGACAGCATCAGTGCCATTACTCCTCCTTACCGGCACTGGTTCCAGTGCCCACCCAGCCCAGCAGCGCCAGCAGCTGGCAGCCATTACACACGCCCAGGCTGAGCGTGTCGCTGCGCCGCCGGAAACGCTCGAACTCGTCCCGTGCCCGCTGGTTATAGGTGACCGTGGCTGCCCAGCCTGGCAATGAAGGACACACAATGAGTCAATTGGCATATCAGGAAATGTGATGAAACGAGACCACAGCTGTGACCACAACTGCAGTGTGCATCCAAAGGCTGTTGTGGAGATCTACCAAGATGGGACCATAACTGGAGAGAACATATTGTAGGCAATAATAGGACCATAATGGGTCACAGGCTGAAATCTGATTAAATGTGTATCTTTTAAACAGCACAAAGCAAAAATTAAAAGAATCGGAATCAGAATAATTTCTGAATTTTGAGCAGCTTCTCTGCTTGGACCCGTAAGAAGTAATAATAATAATAAAAAAATAAACAAATCACTCTTACATAATTCACGAACTGGGTCAGATCAGTGTATACATGTTACGACATTAATGCATTTGAGTTTGTAGGCATATGACCTTTGCTGCTTACCTTTGGCTGAACCCAGCACGTCTGCGTAACTGAAGCCACCCACGAACACTACGGCCTTGAAAGGATCCAGTGTGGCAGAGCCACTGCAGAGGTCCTGCATTGTGACATCCCATACCTACACAGATAAGGACAGGTAGCAGGATAGGTCAGATAGATCAGCTCATTTCACTTATCCACAACCTCATCACACCGCGTCACAGCCCCAATAAAGCAATCAACACTTAATTGCATTATGTTTATATTTGCTCTATAGCACTTTGAGATTGCTGTAATATAAAGTGTTATACAATAAAATTCATTATTATTATTATTATTATTATCATTATCATCAACGTGTGGCACCCCCGTGGGTGATCCATGGCAGCTGAAGAAAGTGAGGGAATGCATGAAAGGCCACGGGGGCAGGGCCAGTGCGGAGAACTGCGTCATAACGTCTTCTGGAAACACCGCAATTTCCCGACTGTTAGCCGAGGCTTATACACTGATTTTGCTACATTTCTTCAGTTATGAGGTTAATACACGGGTGGAATTAATATGGTATTAATATGGCTTTGCTTCTTTTAACTTGCATAACACATTGCCCTGAGGCTTATACACAATGCAGCTAACACACAAGAAATTACTGTACATGGAATCGTACCTCAAACCCAGCCATTAGGAGAGATGCAGACATCTCTCGGTCTCCATTGCTGCCTTCTTCACGAACCACAGCCACTCGAGGCTTCCCAGGACCTGAAGCGCGACAAAATAACCCCAACAATAATAAATAAAACGTTGCTAAAACTGTGATAAAATATTTCAGCAAAATCACTGCAAGACAACAGAGAAGTATGAACAGGGTAAAAAGATTACTTTCTCAGTATTTCCCTTCTGCATCTAACACTAATTAATGCTCCAAAACTCATAATTGTCTTCATTAATATCGTTCTATGCTTTATTAAATTAGGAATACAGTATTTACAATATACAACACTGTTAATAAACTGTTCTAATGTTAAAGGGATATTCCGCCATTTTTGGAAATACGCTCATTTTCCACCTTCCCTCGAGCAAAACAATCGATATTTACCTTGTTCCCGTTCATCCAGCCATTCTGTGAGTCTGGCGATACAACTTTTAGCTTCAGCCTAGCATAGATCATTGAATCGGATTAGACCATTAGCTTCTCGCCTGCTAGCTTCATGTTTAAAAGTGACTAAGATTTCTGGTAATTTTCCCATTTAAAACGTGTCTCCTCTCAAGTTAGAAAGTGCAATAAGACCAACTGAAAATGAAACCTGGCGTTTTTCTAGGCTGATTTGACATGGAACTACACTCTCATCTGGCGTAATAATCAAGGCAACTTGCAGCTACTGGCACTACTACTGCTTGTTGTCTATGGGGACTATTTTCAGATGTTGCGTAAGATATCACTGCGCCTATGGTACGTTTGCAAGTTGCCTTGATTATTACGCCAGATGAGAGTGTAGTTCCATGTCAAATCAGCCTAGAAAAACGCCAGGTTTCATTTTCAGTTGGTCTTATTGCACTTTCTAACTTGAGAGGAGACACGTTTTAAATGGAAAAATTACCAGAAATCTTAGTCACTTTTAAACATGAAGCTAGCAGGCGAGAAGCTAGTGGTCTAATCCGATTCAATGATCTATGCTAGGCTGAAGCTAAAAGTTGTATCGCCAGACTCACAGAATGGCTGGATGAACGGGAACAAGGTAAATATCGATTGTTTTGCTCGAGTGGAGGTGGAAAATGAGCGTATTTCCAAAAATGGCGGAATATCCCTTTAATGCTAAGTACCAGTCTTTGTAAAAACACTTTCTATGATTTCCAAAATGTAGCCGCCAGAAATAACCAAAATATCCATAATTTATGGTCAAAGCAGCAATACTGAAACGCTATATAACAAAGTAATTTAGGCTACCTCTTCACTTTGGGAAACACATTTGTATACTCTATGGATTTTGTATTCAGTTTGAATTCCATTGTCTGCCTCTCATTTTCTTCTTCAAGACGTAATTCTATTACAATCCGTAGAATAGAAACTAAAAACTCAAACTCACTCAGGTCGTCAATCTTGGGTATGGTGGCAGGGTCGAAGGTCAGATTGAAGTAGGGCTGGGTGCGGCGGGCGAGCCCGTCCTCCTCCTGCTGGACGCACAGCGGGTCGGCCTGGAGACGCTCCAGCTGGAAGCTGGTGCTCTCCCACAGGGCTCGGAGTTTGGGCAGTGACTCGCTCAGCACCTCCTGACCATCCACCTTCACCGTCACCTAAGAGACCGCAGAGATAAGAGGTACAAATTCCTTTATGATGCCCCCAAGTTCATGCCCCCAGAGTGTAGTGATGTAGCTGCTTGGCTACTTTAACTGCTGGCTGGACCAACTCCAGCTAAGTAAAGCGGATTGTTTTTCGTTTTTTTTTTTTTTTTTTTACTACTTGGTAACCTGTCAGAGATCTATGAGAACATTTTTTAAAAGCAAGGACAATTTCAGTGCCTGAAAATATAAAAATTCTTCAACACGGTTACATATACGTTAATTAATAAACATTAGCTCCTATGTTTTAGGAGTGTGTGAGATGTGACAAGGATGGGTTCTGACTGACCATGGACTCGGGCCCAAAGCCACAGGTTCTGCCTATGCGGTGACAGAGCAGGCCTGCGTCTGTGTAGCTCTGGCACACACGGGTCACATCATGCTCAGACACCTCCAGAACCAAGCCCAACTCCTCAGAGAACAGAACCTCCAGCACTGAGAGAGAGAGAGAGAGAGAGAGAGAGAGAGAGAGAGAGAGAGAGAGACAGACAGAGACAGAGAAGGAGACACAGAGAGAAAGAGAGAGAGAGAGAGAAAGACAGACAGAGACACAGAGAGAGAGAGAGAGAGAGAGAGAGAGAAGAGAGAGACATCAGTGAGTGAATATGTGAGCCTGCGAGAGAATTATCAAATACTCTGCATCAAATGTTAACAGATATGTTTAAAGACAATGCATCAATCCAACAAACCTCCAGCATCTTGAGAGGGCAAGTTCACTTCAATCCCACGATTCCCAGCAAAGGCCATCTCCAGTACACAGGAAATAAGTCCTCCATCACTGACATCATGTCCTGCACTCAGCACTCGATCTGCGCCACACAGAACCCACAGAACTCAATTTCAATACACTACAGTTTACATGGAGTAGTTCACTGGATATTTTATACTGATGACCACCCTAGATAAGTTCTGTGTGACACTGCTGTAACTCACAATGAACATGTGGATATTGTGTTACCAGGTGTCATTGATATACACACACATATACAACAGGAGTCATTACTAGTGGTGGCAGATTGCTGTGTTGATGTAGTGCTGATATTTCAGAAGTAAATGTATAAGTTAGGTATTAGGCGTTATGAACCCTACATTAGTGACTTGTGTAGTGTTACAAACCTGCCTAGTGAGTGGCTGCAGGGCACTACATGTTACTAACCCCTCATCAGTGCCTGAACAGTGTTATGAACCCTTTGAAAGATGGCTTATTATGAGTGCCTGTGGAGTGTTGTAGGAACCTTGTATGAGTGCCTGGGTGGTGTTGAAGCAGGCGGAGAGCTTGTCTGGGTGATCCAGGTCAGGGCAGCAGTCTCCCAGCTGGCCGAAGCACTGAGCCAGTGCGGAGCCCCCCAGTCTGTGCTTGCCCGGACTGACAGGCACGTAGAGCAGGACTCCTGCAACAGCGGATGGAGGAGAGGTTAAACACAGGAAGAGTGCTTCATGTAAACACACTTCAATAAAGGCAAAATCTAATCAGAAAAAAAGATTGTCTGTCTAAGGTGGCCCCAAAATATTGTTCATTTTCATTTCATATGCAAACAACATTTAAGCTTTTTAAACAGTATTCATGGGTTTCATCAGGTCCCTTTCCACAGGTGTATAAAATCAAGCACCTTGATTATCAATGCAGACTGCATGGTGCTTGATTAATACACCTGTGGAAAGGGACCTGATGAAACCCATGAATACATTGGACAAGGCCAAAGATCCTGAAATCACTGAAATATAGAGGACAACATCCTAAATCATATAATGTCCATCCTGCGACACAGACACACGATCTAAGGGTCACTGGCGCAGCGGAGAGTGTCCAGTGGACTCACCTTGGCCGTCAGGGTCCTCCAGGTCAGGGGTCACAGTGACAGTGATGTCAGGGCACACAGCATACACAGAGATCACCAGAGAACCTGCAGCACAAAGCAAATCACCCGATCAAACTTTGTGCCATCTCTGCTTCCCAAGAAAATGTCTAGAACTTGTTTTCACAAAATATTTCTTGATGATTTGATTGTTTTAACTGCAAATGCGGCTATACGCCACTACGGCCGATGTAGTGGTACTGTATCATAACCAGTACATCAGACAAAGCAAAAGATTCAGACCTCTAATGAACACACACACAGACAGACATAAACAACACACACACCCGCACGCGCACACGCGCACACGCGCACACACACACACGGTGCTTTGACAGTCTCCGCACACACACACACACACACACACACACACAAAGACACACACCTGGTGCTTTGACAGTCTCCGCGCTCACACGTGCGGCCATGCTGAGGGAGTCCTTGCCCCCGTCGATAGCCACGCCCAGCTGCCCCATCACCTGGCACATGGCCTGGCACGCCTCCCACAGGCTGGCGCCCTCCCCGGGCAGCTTGGCCGCCCACATCCAGTTCCCACTGCACTTCACATCCTGAGCAGGGCACAGACACGAGGAGCGGACACCGGGATAGATTAGCATCTGTTATGGCTCGATGTGAAAGTGTACCGTAATTTCCCGACTATTAGCCGCAGCTTGTACATAGATTTTGCAACGTTTCTTCAGCTATGAGGTTGATACAGGGGAGCCGTTAATATGGTGCTAATATGGTTTTGTTTCTTTTAACTTGCATAAAACAGTGTCCTGTGGCTTAAACACAATGCGGCTTATATGCGGGAAATTACTGTATTGATAACATCCCACCCATCCCAACTGCACTGTTATCTGTTGTGCATTGAAGAGAATAGTACAGAGGTATAACAGCTTAGTAGGGTGCATGACCTTATCTTTGAAAAATACTGCATCAAGCTACAAGGTCTTGAGTGTTTAGGTCAGTATGGATATATAGTACTACAAAATTAAGCATAACAGAAACCAACCAACAAAAATAATTATCATCAAGGATTGTGATGTCAGCGAATAGTTTCAGTAATCTAAAGAGTGAAAGGAGGCTATATGGATGGAGAGAACGTTCTAGCAGCGTGTACCTTGAGAGCCGTGACTCTGGCGAAGACCAGGTTAGTAAGAGCCTCGCCTACGGCCATGCGTGCCCCTGCCGCCGGGGAGATCAGCCCTTTGATTGGCTGCTCTCCAATCGCTGTGGCAGCGCCCTGCAGGCTGAAGGGCGACAGCGCGACCACGGCGACGTCAGCCAGCGGGGTGTGGAGGGGTCCGACACACTGTTGCTGGGCAACCAGGCCCGTCACAGAACGATCCACCTGCGAGTGACAGGGCAAAATTATTTAGAATATGGTCTATATATATATATATATATATATATAGGTCTCTTTGTTGAAAGAGTTAACTCAATTAAACTAAGCCCATATATCCAGCATAAACTGGACAATGACAGATGTTATGAAGATGTTACAGATCTTAGGCCATCACTAATTGAGCTGATGAGAAATTACAACAGTTCTACAGTGCATACTGACCTTGTTGGTGAGGTAGCGCTTGCTGGCCACAGAGGGCAGTCTTAAGACTCTCTCGAGGGCAGAGAGCACAGAGAGAGGGGAGGGCAGAGACAGGGGCACAAGAGATGGGGGCAAACGTTCCATCACAAACTCCTGAAAAGAGGGAGGGAGTGGGACAGGGAGAGAGAGAGAGAGAGGGAGAGGGAGAGGGAGAAGGGGGGGGGGGGAGAGAGAAAAACAAAATGGTAGGGTGGTCACAAATCAACACATACACAACTCATTCTCAGGACTGTTTACATGTGGCCCATAGTCAACCTAAACCTTTTTTTTTTAAATCACACATGCAGGAAACCTTCTCTTTCCTGTTCTTGTATGGAGTCTAAAACCTAGCATATACTTTCCAGCAGGGGGCACCCTTCTGCACATTTTAAAGGGTCTGACTCAATTAGGCCATTTTGGTTCAGACTGGCCTGTTGAGTCTTGTTCTGAGTTTGCGGTTCCTGCTGCTGCACCAGCCAACAGGAGAGACTCTTCTCTTCCTCCTTCTACCACACTTTGACTAGCACTTTTAACTTGCCCACACCCAACCTTTGGTAATAGTATTGATTGATGTGGTATTAATGCCTACCAAAGATCATCTCTGCAATGGAGTGTTGTTGCAATGTCATTCTTCATTTGTTTGAAATCACTTTGGACACAAGCATCGGCTAAATAAAACAAATGTGATGTAACATGCAAACGAGACTGGAGTGGCCCCACCCACCTTCTGGGGCATCTTGCCCAGGACCCACTCCAGATCCAGATCCACAGGGTGCCGCCCATTTGAGGTGTCGCCACGACTACGCACGTCATCCTCCAGAACAATCTAAAGAGAAGCCAGATTTGCATGATGAGGAACGAGATCAAAACCACTGAGTGTATCTGTAGATATGGGTTGACAAGGAACGCCTATAACTAGTGCCTGCTGTACATGAAGAGTTCACCTTGCCATCACCAGTGATCTTGCCCACAAAGTCAACTGGGCACTTTTCACGCTGGCACACTTTTTCCAGAAAGTTGCGATCGGCCGGTTGGAGCAGGAGGGCATTGCTCTCCTGATACTCAGCGCCCCAGAGTTCCAGGACACTCAGGGTCGGGTCACCTGTCTGAGGTGAGAAGGGGACTTTTAAAAAACCTGAACACATAGGACCCATGATAGAGATGAAGACTTTACACAAAAGGCAGAAAAATAGACCAACATGGACAATGAGAGGTTCTTTGCATGATTCTCTTTTTCACCTTAAACTTGCTGGTGTAGATCACAGCTCCAGCTGGCTCACTCAGTTCCTTCAAAACATTCCCTGGAATACAATAAATGATTAAGTGAGAAAAAGAAATACTATTTGCATTTCACAAGTAAAATAAAGCAGCATCTGTCCAGTGTTTTATATTATGGGGTGTGGTGGTACCGTTGCCCCCGGCGCCCTGGTCGTGGATGCTGCAGATGGGGTTTCCTGCCTCCCTCTCTAGACAGGCCCTCAGCGCCCGGTTCATCTTCTGCTCCATCTCTGCGTCTCCTCTCTGCACAGCGTCCAGGTCACGCGCACTCGAGTTATCGCCCTGGACCTGCGCACACGCACACACACACACACACACACACACACTTACTTTCAGGGGTTGCATGCTTGTGTATGTCAAACCTCACTAGACTATTACTATTAATGCCAACAGAGCTACTAGCATCTGTACACCCAGTGCATAGATGTGCTACATTAGATTGTGTCATTACATCACACGTCCAGCCATGCTAACATAAGGAGTGTGCTGTGGAATACCTGCACAGAGGAGGCGGCCCCTCCTCCAACCCCGATCCTGTACACAGGGCCACCGATCTTCACCACCTCCATGCCTGATGGGGTACAGACAAACAAAAACATGAGGGGGGCATCCTTTTATGACTGTCTGACACATCATAAAGTGGCATATTTGAAATAATATACAGTATATAATAATACTCTAACTATCAACCTGGCTCTGCTGCCTCCTTCTTCACATGCTGGTCTTCGATCGAGCCCAACCCGCCGCTGAACATGATTGGCTTAATCCACTCTCGTCTCTCTCCATTGGCAAGACGCATGCCAAAGGACCGGGCAAATCCTACAATTCGTTTAAAACAAAAACATACAAAGACAGGAAAAAGAACAGGTAGGATATTACTAATAACGAATGTTGTCCACATCAAAATAGTTAGATAGGGCTGCGTTATTAATCACTCAGTGGTCAGTGGTCAGTTTGTCTCACCTGCAAGAACAGGTTCCCCAAACTTGTTGCCATAGTCTGAGGCTCCATTGCTGGCTTCGACAGCCACCTGCAATGGAGGGGCAAAGCTAGAGGGGTACTCCCAGCCCTCCTCTTCCCAGGGGAGGGCAAAACCTGAAGTGGGGAATCCCAGAGTAAGATCATTTAATTTAGAGCTTGTCAATGTGTGACAGTCAGAGCGGTCTTCACTAACGTGCAGCATGTCTTACCTGGGATATGCAGGTTACCAAAACAGTACCCAGCTGTCCCGGCGATCACGTGACCTCCCTTTCCAGCACTCTGCACATCTCTGATTCGCCCCCCTGTTCCTGTCGTCGCCCCACTGAAAGGGGCCACACCTGAAACACAGTTGGAAAAAACGGGCCTACGTCTTGACAACCGTTTCATTTTCATTTGACACTAGGAAAGCATTTCTTTACATTACTGTTATGATTACAAATGAAAAATGTAGATTGTTTATTCAGGTCTGATTATGAACGCATTTATGTCGCCATGGCATAGCGCTTTACCGGTGGGGAAGTTGTGCGTCTCTGCCGTGAAGATGACATGCCTAGTGGAACGTCTCGTATCATAGACGCTGGCCTGGGTAGGGTCTCGAGGATACATGAACTCCAGCTCCATACCCGTAATACCACTGTACAACACACACACACACACACACCAACAAATTACACTAAAGAAACTGGAGTTTCCTAGAGCGACAGAAATCAATAGACAAAGAAACTGACAAATCAGACAGAACAGACAAAATAGAATTGGCATACAATACATAAAAATCAACCAGTGTAGTACCTGCTGTTGTCACAGAATTGGATGACATTGTTTTGGTTGCTATGGCGTTGGGTGCCCATAATAAGACTGAACAGGGTGTCCTTCTGCTCCTGTCCATCAATAACCATACGGCCACGGAAGAACCAGTGACGACTGTGTTCACTAGGGATAAGGAAGGAAAGCATTGAGCATGGTGGACAAAACTGGGACAGAACTCATTTTGCTCACCTGCTAATTTGTACATATGGATCAGACCAGCACCGACATGCATACAAAGAGAGACATACAGAGAGAGAGAGAGAGAAACAGCAGACACACACACACACACACACACACACACACCCACACACCTGTTGGACTGTGCCAAGTCAAAGCACTCCACACTGGTGGGGTTCCTCTTCACCCTCTGAAACAGCGCCGTATAATAGTCTAGATCCCAGGAGTCAAATGCAAGACCTACACACACGCAGACCACACACACACACACACACACACACACAGACACACAGACACACAGACACACAGACACACAGACACACAGACACACACACACACACACACACACACACACACACACACACACACACACACACACACACGATAAAATAATATTAGGATGTGATTGCATTTGGTCATTTTCACAGGACTAAAATATGTGGAATGTGGAATATGTGGATGTATATCATTTAATGTGTAAAATACCAATGTTGAATAATTTTTCACTCATAGATAAATACACTTTGTTGATTACATTGTATACCTCTGCTATTATGAATATTGTCCCTGGGGTAAAACAATGATGTTAACTGTATCTATCTATGATACAACATTGTCACATTGTACACTAAAAGGTCAAATGTTGAGCTACTTGTACAGATTTGTGTGTTTCAACCAGTTAGCTCACATACTATTCAGCACCTTGAAAAGGACCTGCCTGGATCTCAGCTATCACGGATATCAATATGGACATGCCATGAGCATATAAGAGCAAAGTGTCTGGTTCTATTGTGACGTACAGTCATAAAGCCATTGGGCTAGAGGATGCCATTCAGTAAGTCTAGATGCACTATCTCCAAGTCACATTAGAGTCAAACATTACTATACTGTTGCAAGTTAGTGCAGTGTAATCAACAAGAAACACTGAGAAAGGATCAACTATCCAGTTACTTTTTGAGTATTTTTGTAGTGAAGAGAGTCTATGAATATATATCTACAAACTAAGCAGATTTTACTGATGATTATAATCCACAATAGTGATTTTTACATTCTAAGCCTGATGGGAAATATTCTTGTCCTTTCAACCTTTTAAATTTGTAATTCTTGTTACTCCAGAATGCACAGACTCAGAGAAATTCAGTGAACCTCCAATTACCCACTGACCAACTAACACACATAGACCTGTACACAGTGGATCTTGTGATGAAATTAAAAACACCACTCGAGTCAGGTGACCTCCACAATCAGTCTAATCAAATTGGCCACAGACACATGATAAGAGAGAGGAAATGAGAGAGAGAGAGTGCTAGTGAGTGTGTGTGTGTGTGTGTGTGTGTGAGTCAGTGAGAGAGAGAAAGAGAGAGAGTGTGAGCAAGAGAAAGTCAGTGAGAGAATCAATGAGAGAGAGAGAGTGAGTGAATGAGAAAGTGAGAGAGTGAGTGAGAAAGATATGCATGTGATAAGCTGCCCCTCATCCTTCAAGACTGCAGACACACAATGGACCAGATAAGTGCAATGGAAGAAAAATGATCCACACAGCACTTCAACACAGAGGGACAGTTTTTCAGTGGAGATCTTCATTGAGGTGCTCATTTGGTCTAGGACCAGGCTTCATGTTCAGATAAGCAACCCAGTGACTGATAAGAGTCACAGCAGCAGGGACCGTAGGAAAGAGAAGAAAGACATTCTTCTATGCACAGGGAGGAAGAGACATTGTTACCACAGCCTTGCCATTCCTACCCAGCTCATCATTGGCCATCTCCAAGGCTGCACGGCCTTTCCCCAGAATGTCCACCTCAAACACTTCCTTTGGGCGGGTCTCCACGATGAACGAGCTGATTGGATGCAGGTACACACATTCAGTCATGCCGTCGTACAGACATCCAATCAGTTTCTCCATGTCTTTGTCTGGCTTCATCCCATTCTGTCCATCCTTGGGCTGAAAGCAACGATAGATGTTTTCAAAGGCAAAATTCATAATTCATAGTTTTTCTTGCAGGGGCCATTCTGGATCACAGCTAATAGTTACTATAGCCCTCACCCCATTATTCATGGCCATGTTCAAGCCCATTCACGTTTCCCCAATTTCTGGAGGAAAAACACCAGCACAATATTTTGTCAACGATAGAAAATGCCTTGCCAACCTTGATGAGGTGTCTGCGGGACAGTTCCACTCGAGACACTTGGCTGAGGCCTGCACTCTGACAAATGGACACAGCATTGGTGGACCAGGCCGTGGAGAAGTTCAGTCTGTCAAGGAGTTACGACAAAAATGACAAATTCCACTCTCACAAAAAACAAATAAATCAGTAGAAATGTAGAATCATCTCATCATGCACCGCAAACTTCAGACTTTGATTGAGCACTCTTTTTACTACAATAAAAGGACAGCTCCTGTGAATGTTACCTGGGTCCAATCTCCACCAGTCTCTCTCCATCTGCAGCCTTAAGGGATGCTTCCTCAGATAAATCTCCACTCTGGGGCGGACTGAACAGCCAACGAAGCACATCCTTCTGGTCAGCACTGAGAGATCCAGCTCCTTGGAGAGAGATGGAAATCAGCCATAGTTACAGTACCCTCCAGAATTATTGGCACCCTTGGTAAAAGTTTACTAAAAATAGGTATAAAAAATAATCTTTAGGTGATTTATTGTACTCCCACAATGAAAACAATGAGGAAAAATATACCCTGCAAGGCAAGCAAATTTATTCTGAGAAAAAGGAAAATCTCATAAAGAAATAAATATTTTTTAACAAAAACCGCTTGCTCACAATTATTGGCACCCCTGAAACATATTATGTACAACATTTAACAGGAGCATTTTCCTATGTAAATGCAACATTTTAAAGTAAATCAGAGTGTCTGTGAACTTTCAGAAGTAGTTCATGACGTTCTTTTTCACTATGGTATGAAAATGAAGTCACTCAGAGGCTAAATCCTCTAGTCATTTTTCAACATTGGAGAGACAAGAGAATACACTAAATTGAAATAAAAAGAAATTGTGTTGACATTTGTAAGTAAGAGAATGTCTATGGAAACTAGGTATTTTGTTGAAAATGCCTATATTTTCAGTTAAAATGATGACTAAAAGGTTCTAATCATCTGGAAATGTGGCAAACATGCTTGGACAAAGACCCATGGCTATTTTGCTCCCACGCACAGTATAGAGGATGGTATGATAGGCAAAAAAATCCATAAGAACCACTGTTGAGAGTTACAGACAAAGCTATCATCTTGGGGTCACCAAGTCCCCCCCAAAAATCTTCAAAAGTGACCTCACTGCTAATAAATTATTTAGACAGCATGTCAGGTTAAAGCTAGTAGAGTCATTTAATGAACAATGTAAATGGCAGGAGTTACTGAATGGTACCATGACATGTCTGGGAGTGTGGTCTATTGTCAGATGAAAATAAAATTATGCTCTTTTGCTAAAAACACTTAAGGTGTCTTTGGCGTACATAGAAGAATGACTATACTAAAAAGAACCCCATGCCTAATCAGAATTATGGTGGAGGGGCTGTGCTATTGTGGGGCTGTTTTAATTCCCAAAGGCCTTGGGAACCTAATTGAGGTGCATGGCATCATGAACACCAAGAAAAACCTGAACATTTTCAAAGGAAATCAAACAATCTCTGCCAAGGCCCTAAAAGTTGGTCATGATTGGATCATTCATCAGGTCAATGAACCAAAACAAATGCACAGATCAAAACAAATATGGTTTACTGAACACAAAATCAAGCTTCAGACATTGCCATAGCAGTCCCCTGATCTAAACTCCACAGAAAAACAGTGGGATGAGTCAACGAGAAGAATGCACAAGTGTGGACCTAGCAATCTGGACGATCTGGGGAGGTTTTGTAAAGATGAATGGTCTTAAATCCCTTACTTTGTATTCTCAATCTTAATGGGGTGTCAGAGAAGAATATTATATGCTGTTTTATTGACAAAGGGAGGTTTAAGAAGGTATTACAAGTAGGGGTGCGAATAATTGTGAGTGACGTGTTTTTATTAAAAACATTTATTTCTTTATGAGATTTTCCTTTCTCTCAGAATAAATTTGCTTCCCTTGCAGGGTGTATTTTTCCTCGTTGTTTTCATTGTGGGAGTACAATAAATCACCTAAAGATTATTATTATTTTAGACCTATTTTTAATCAACTTTTACCAAGGGTGCCAATAATTCTGGAGGGTACTGTATATGGACAACTAACTAATTACAGTTCCAAAATCTGACTTACATATGGATCTTCAAACAAAACAAGGTTATTTGAAGATAATAGTGAGCCAAGCAACTCCATCTAAGCCATAACTTTTCAGCCATCTTAACTTACCATTCAGTTCCACATTGTAGCAGAGTTCAGTTTCTATGGAGACCCCTGGGTACAACACTGCCACCCTCTGAAGGGCCCTTCCGACCTCTGCCTCTCTCCTGTAGAACCTCAACACAGGCATGACCCTGAGGAGAGAGATGTCAGGTAAGGTCAGCTAAAAAGCCAGAGTGCAGAGTCCCTTTACTACATGCTGTATCGAAATGACCTAATCCAAAATCAATAAGTTTGATGAAGGTTTTTTTTTTCCTGTATAGAGAATGTATAAAGCTGACAGTCTATTGAGCCAGCCCAGTGCAGAGCATGATCAAGTCAAGATAGATATCGATAGCATCTCTATCTCTCTCTCTCTCTCTCTCTCTCTCTGGCTCTGCAGAGATGAGGTGGATCAGGATAAAGATCTAAAGACCACCACTCACCTCCCAAAATCTAACGAAAAGGACAATACGCAGAGATCAATCTGTTCAAAGTCTACATTCAAACAGATTGTAAAACTAAATGTAAACCGAATTCTTGACCCGTCCGTCCCTTAACTTCGCAGGCTACTGAGTGCACGAGGATAAACTCAAGGCTAGGGTCAAATTGATTATTTGCCGGTTGCATCACAAGGCACATGCCGTCGCGCGTACCGAGTTGTGTTCTCCAAATGAGTTGCGCTAGCTCGCCAGTTAGTGATGGCAAAAAAAGTGACTGTGTTGTTTTTCAAAGAAGTCCCTTGTTCAAGTGTAACAAAACGCGTGCCAGGTAGAGATGGTAACGTTAAATTGTGAAGTTTGGGACCTGCATAGATGGATGGATGGATGGATGGATGAATGAATAATTCCAACAAGAGTAGATACAACTTAGCAGAGATGTAAAAGAGCAAAGCACAACGAATCTGTCACCATACACATATTCAGCATCACTTTTAGGCTACATAGCAAAACTTCATGTTGTAATATGGGAGAAGAGATGGTGGGAAGAGAATACTCATTTTTGATGGATTAATAAAAAATTAGCCATAGCCAAATTAGCACTTCAAAGTTAGGCATAACAAAATCAGAGAGGAATACAGAAAGGTAAACTTCCTGTATTCTTACCTCTGCGATTCTCCTGGCACAGCACTCCGTCTCCTGGAAGATGACCCTTGCAGAATGGGTTGAGAAGTAGCCCATAAACCACACAACCACACAAACCCACGTGGGCACTTTCGCGCACACGAATCGTTCCGCGTAACCCCCGTTCTGCGCATGCGCAATTACAACAGAAGTGCTGTTGCTTTCTGTTTGTTTGTTTATTTGTTTGTTTGATTTACAAAACACTAAGTGGACAGTTTTGATTGATTGCTGATGATAGTGTGTCACTCACATCTGTTTTGGAACTGTGTTTAAAGCCTTCAGTGAAATTCTAGATATAATTGCAGATTTGTTAATGTCAATACTCTTCTAGAAAACACTTTTCTGCCTCATGTCTTGTTTTCGACTGAAATAAATTGTCCATGATAAATAATGTACACGAGAACACTTCTATCACTGCAAGATCAAGTACATACACTTTTCCATACAATCTATTAGCCAGTAGGTGGCGATATTTCTCTATTATTTTCAGTGCAACTCCCAGACCGGATGTGTGGAACATTTGTCGCAAGCTTCACGTCCATGGTTACCGTCCGGTGCTTGCAGATTCGGCTTCTTTTACTGCCTAGCCTGAGGTCGCTGTCTACTGAATGACTGAAGGGGAAGTCATTGAGGAAATACGAAAGGTTCAGGGATTCAACCCAATTCAGAGGAATAACAGGTGGCTGATTATTTGGCCGATTTAAATTGACAGTGGTGTCTGTGAGTTAAGTTTGCGCTTGCTACGTTCTTCCTTGCAAAAGGCTTGTAAAACTTTCTCAGCGTCAGCTTTCAAACGTTTATTGGCTGTTGTAGAGTTAACATTACTCTCTGGAAAGCTAACATAACATCAGCTTACTTGCTACCTTACTCATTGATATGGCACACTTGCTGTCAGTACAAACAAGGATAACACTAAGGAAACAAGGAAACTTCATAAATCCAACAGCTTCATCGGTTTTGAGGATAGCTTTACGTGAATACAGCAGTGACGATGGAACTGAGTGCTTGCACAAAAGTATTGTTCCTACAATGCACTACCAGAAGAGCTTGCCGAGGTTAGTAGCAACTCAACCTCAACACCTTTGACATCTTGATTCGGGTCATTGTTTGTAATAATAGTCAAAACCATGAATGGCTTGGTCACCCCTGTCTGTGCAATCATGTTAAGAATGTAGGTGAAAGGTTCATCATGTTTAATGTCCTCCGGCCACTGGGGGCAGCTATGGCTTTCATTGTCAGTTTTACTGTATCAGTTGCACTGATGTGAAATAAATGTACTTGTACTTGTACGTTCATCTCTCTAGGTTACCTGTCCCTAAACTGGAGGATACCATTCGTAGATACTTGGCAGCCCAGAAGCCCCTCTTAAAAGAAGACCAGTATAGGTAATGTAGACACACCTTACAGTTTCAGTGTAACATTGTGTTTTTTGTTGCTGTTAGCTCTGATTGATGAGCAGAGACTCACCTGTTATCCTTATAGCACCACAGAAAAGCTGGCTCAGAGCTTTCAAAATGGAGTGGGAAAACAACTGCATGAGGAGCTTGTTAATCAAGACAAGAACAACAAGCATACCAGTTACATCTCTGGTGAGATTTCACTGCCATATAAAAGTGTATATATTTTCATACTGAATGTAAATCTGTATTGCTGTCCTCGCACCACTAATATGTCAGTATCATCCCACAGCACCATGGTTTGACATGTACCTCTCAGCCCGAGATTCCGTGGTGTTGAACTTTAACCCGTTCATGTCCTTCAACCCGGACCCAAAGCCGGACTACAACGACCAGCTCGTCCGGTCCACCAACATGGTGTGCTCTGCAGTGCGTTTCATGAAGACCCTGCGAGCAGGTGTGCTGGAACCAGAGGTCTTCCACCTCAACCCAGCCAAGAGCGACACAGACAGCTTCAAGAAGCTGATCCGCTGGGTGCCGTCCTCCATCTCCTGGTTCGGGGCCTACATGGTGAACGCCTACCCGCTAGACATGTCGCAGTACTTCCGCCTGTTCAACTCCACGCGCATCCCCAAGCCAAAGCGCGACGAGCTGTACACGAATGACAAAGCGCGGCACCTGCTGGTGATGAGAAAGGGCAACATGTATGTGTTCGATGCGGTGGACAGAGACGGCAATCTGGTGAAGCCCGCCGAGATCCAGGCCCACATCAAGTACATCCTGTCGGACACTGCTGCAGCCCCGGCGTTCCCGTTGGGAGTGCTGACCAGCGAGAACAGAGATGTCTGGGCGGGACTACGGGAGAAGCTGGTGGCTGCCGGAAATGCCGAGGCCTTGGGCCTGGTGGACAGCGCCTTGTTCTGCCTCTGTCTGGACGAGGAGGTGATGCGTGACCACATCCACATCTCCCACAACATGCTGCACGGGGACGGCCTGAACCGCTGGTACGACAAGTCCTTCAGCATCATCTTGGCCAAGGACGGGCAGGCGGCTATCAATTTCGAGCACTCCTGGGGCGACGGGGTGGCCGTGCTGCGCTTCCAGAACGAGGTGTTCAAGGACAGCACTGAGAAACCCCTCGTGGGACCTGGCTCCCAACCCGCGGCAGTGGACTCGGCATCCGCTGTGAGGCGGCTAGAGTTCAAGCTGGACGCCGCCCTGGAGAGCGGCATCACCAAGGCCAAGGAGAACTTCACCGCGGCCGTGTCCAAGCTCAAGATCGACGCTGTGCAGTTCATGGAAGGAGGCAAAAACCAGCTGAAGAAGAAGAAGCTGAGCCCGGACGCCATCGCCCAGCTCTCCTTTCAGATGGGTTACATGCGGCAGTACGGCCAGACTGCGGCCACCTACGAGTCCTGCAGCACTGCCGCCTTCAAACACGGACGCACAGAGACCATTCGGCCAGCCACTGTCCACACCAAACGCTGTGTAGAGGCATTCGTCCAGCAGCCAGGCAAACACAGCGTGGATCAGCTGCTTGGCCTGCTGAATGAATGCTCCAAATACCATGGACAGCTCACCAAAGAGGCAGCTATGGGTAAGCAAGTCTCGTTTTCTCTGACTGATTTACTGCACTCAGTAACCTTGCATTATATACTTTATTTTCTTTACCATGTCTTGTTATCAAATATTCTGGTTAAGTTTGCACATGGTACACTTAACATTTATGTTAAATTATTGCTAAATGGTTACAGATTCACATTGTGTCGCAACCACAATCACATCCTACGAAACACTTCATAGCATTGTATTTTATTTGAATGTGATAGTATTTATTTGGTTGACCTGATGTTGTCTGTCTCCTCCCAGGCCAAGGTTTCGATCGGCATCTGTTTGCAATGCGTTATCTGGCAAACACCAAAGGCATGGCATTGCCTGACATCTACCACGACCCTGCCTACGCTGCCATCAACCACAACATCCTGTCCACCAGCACCCTCACCAGTCCTGCAGTGAGCCTGGGAGGGTTTGCCCCGGTAGTACCAGACGGCTTTGGGGTGGGCTACGGGGTCCATGATGACTGGATCGGATGCAATGTCTCCAGCTACCCAGCCAGAAATGTGCACGAGTTCCTGCAGTGTGTCCACAAGTCACTGGAGGACATTTTTACGGTCATTGAAGGCAAACCTATCAGTTAAAGCACTGAAATTGAGACCACCAATACATGAATGACCCGATGTTAAATTGACTTACAAGATTTACTGAAGGAATGCTATTTTCCCTATTGTCTTGATTCATGGTTAATTCAGGCTTACGTCACATTGCCCTAAAATGAATGTGCTTTGATTCATCGGGTGCCTTTTTTTTTTAACAGAGTTGCATTCAGTTGAAATGTGTTCAACTCTCTTCATTTCTCAAGTCTGTATATTATTAGTATTGTTTGAGCGATTAAAAAGCAGGAAATTATCTTCAGCAATGATAGAACATGGTTTATATATGTATAAGGCCAAGTCTCAAAAGATGCTGAAGTAGCTCAGGAAAGCGTTAGAAGTGTTCCTTTAGTTTTGTAAAGTTACACAAACTACATGAACCCAATGTTATGTGAACTAAGCACTGAAGCGATCTGCATTGACCCATTGGTCCATATGTCCTGGCATTAGTTTAAGCAAAGAACTCACTGATGTAAATTCATGTTTGCATGTTAGACATGTGTTCCAAGAGGCGAAATATATGCCCTGATTCCCCAACAGGATTTTATATATATAATATATATATATACATTACTGAAAAGATTTGTCCTCCAACTTGGATATAGCTTGATGAACAGTTGACTAGCTCATATTAGGTGCAGGTTTACACACATCCCTCTTATACATGTCTACTAAGTGCTGTTGACATTACAAAGCTCAACTTTTGAGTCAGCCTTTAATCACCTTTGTGCAACCTTGATTTTCTCATTGTCAAAGTGGTAAATACATTTTTACTTTGAAATACCAGAAATGGTAGCATGTATATTTTCCAATTCTTCACAATAAATTCGAAGGTTAATATTGACTTACAAACTGCCTTGGTTAATACATTTCACATTTACATCATATAATTGTAACTGCATTATCTGATTGCAATCTCTCAATTTCAATTATGTCTAATTTGTACATCTGCCAGGACTCCTTCACAAACCAAGTGTGTTAATAAATAACTCACATAACCTGTAATCCCTTAGTCAAATGTAATCTTAAAACATTGACAAAAACAGTCAGAATATATTCAAAAAAACTTTAATAACTAGCATCTTGTTTGTCCTCCTACTGAAGAGACAAGGGGCAAGGGTACTCAAGACACCACAACCAATCATTTATTAAAAAGAGAAAAACATATGCACAAGAAGCAAATTTACAAATGTTCTGAGAGGACAAAACCTAAAACAGCATGTTCAATTAAAGTAAAAACAACGTAATTGATGTAAAATGAAAAAAAAAAATAACTGAAAATATGACCTCTTTAAATGGGCTTGATTTTGAAGTGAAGGCCAATTAAACTGAAAACCAGACACTTCAGGTCCTGAACCAAGTAGTAGAACACTCTGAGACCTTCTGGATCCCTAATGATGGAAAAAGGCAAAGTTAGTTCCCATTCAATAATATAGTAAGCAAAATGTTGTACATTGTGTAATCAACATGTGATTACTTACTTTGACTGGTTGACGTCAATCAAAGAACCAATCTTAGAGGTCGTAAACGAGATGTGTTCATCACCAATGACAATCTCAAGCTCCTTCAGAGAGAAAAGTAGAATATAGTATTAGTAGTTAGAGATGGGGCTCCATTTAATCCAACATTGAAGTACCGTAGTGTAGATAATGCCTAATAAAAACAGCAGAACAATCCTACCTGTCTGCCAACTCTGTCTGGTGGAGGCCAAAGCGCATCGTCTTCTTTGGTGATTTCGCTGTCGTCGATGATTCTTTTGAGTTCCTCCATGACGCTCTTATGAACATATGCCTTTCAGGTAAAAATAAAGTGATCCAAAATGTCGGTGAATGAGAGACTGGTTGTTTTGAGGAGAGTATCAAAGGCTGTCCAATCAAGAGTGTTTAAAATTACATTCACCATACCTCTTTCCTGATCATGACATCATTTTTGTAGTTGCTGTTGTTCGCGTACCTCAACTTTCCTGTTCAGCAAAAGAGGAATGTTTTAAAGCATCGTTTAACACGTTAAGTTGGCTGTACGTGATATTTGCAGCGGTGTTGTGTTGCAAACAGCTCATCATAGAGATCAACAAATCCACAGAAAGCGAGCCCAAACTACAAGTTGCTGCTATGATACAATGTATGTACACGACAATGCAACAACTAGGACGTTGTTCATTAGTACATAATTGAAAGTGGCTCCTTCTGAACCAACTGCTATAATGCAAAACTAAGTCTTGAGTTAGCCAACTTAGCTTTACGTATGTCCCTCGGGTTGCTTATGCTACACATAGCCAGTCCCACGGCAAGCAACACACGGGTCGGATGATTCTGAACTAGCTAGCTAGAACAAGTAATGTGCCCTTAACCAAAGCTTCAACTTCATTGTGTGCTTTTCAAAACTATTCAAACAACGCACTATCAAAATACCAAGCTTCTTTGGTCTAACTTAGAAGCTAACGTTAGCCATCTCTAACTCAAAGGCCCAAAGCATGCGAGCTAGCTAACTAGCTAGCAAATTTGCTAATGCCGTTGATACTTGGCGCTTTCACTCACCATCCGGCCGAAATTCAAATTCCAAAAATTCGTGCCCGAATTTGCCTTTATGTCCAACATAATATCGCAAGTAAAAGTCACTTGTAGACATTCTGAAAACTGCTCATCCAAAACTTGCAGTTTCTGTCTACTTGCTAATAGTTAGGCGGCGCTTTGCTCAATGAATCGTCCGCTCTGTTCCTGTAGTGTATCACGCGTGCGCGTTCTGGCGCTTGATTTTGACGTCAAACAGGCCAGGATTTCATTATTTATTTTCAACAAACACTGCTCCCTATGGGTGTGGAGTGTTAAACGACTCTGGCTGTAGCAAACTGCTACTGTATGATGATGTAAGTGCATGCCAATATGTGGACCTGTTGTTGATACATTGTAAATGCTTTTGTCAGAATATTTTATTGTATGAAGAGCATGCCTGTGGCTCTTTCAGACCAGGATTGCTTAAATGGTTGGACCATCATATATTTAGTTAAATTCTTCTCTTCGGATTCTTGCCTTTAAGCTTGTGAATAGTTTCATGTCAGTTACAGATTAATGCACGGATTCATAGTATAAAAATTTTATTAGATTCATTGCATTTTCAGTAGCTTTGTGGATTTGATTACACATGTCGCATTCATGTACACATTTACAAAATGATACAAGGAAGGGCGTGTACCATCCTGTGGGGAAAAAAAAAAAAAGATTTTTGAGGAGGCACTGCTTGCGTAGTGCTAGGGACAGAAACTTGAGAGTGAGGTCAAACACCATCTATCTTTGAATGTCTTCTTACTGTCTACAGATGGTACCCTACAGTGGACAGACGTAGAGCTGTAAGTTGCCATAGCATGATAAATTCTCTCTCTCTTAAATAGTCCAAACTAACTCCAGATCAAAGGCCCCTTTGAATTGCAATACACAGGGTTAAGCTTGTAACAACAACTTTTTAGTATCATTAGCCACTGCACCACCTCCAAACGGTTTTCCTTCAGTGTTCAATACAGTACTCGAGGCAAGGAACATTTAGCAACTTTGATGATTAAGATTTATATGGGAACAATTGAAACAGGGTTCAAGTTCAACTTTGCCCTCTAACAAGAGAAAATATACACACATAACCACAGACGTTGATTGGATACATACTCACAATTATTATGTACAGACAGAGTTCCAGCAAGCCAATAGAACATATAATAATGTAATTTTAGGAGGGCTTGACATTTATCATTGAAGATTAATTCAAAATGTAGTAGTCATTAGCCAATGTATAAACACCTTCATTAGCAAAGCAGGCTTGTCTATGTGTATGTAAGTGTTCTGATTTGGCTGAGTATTGTATTTGAAGTAGTGAGGGCCTATGTTAATAAGGCAGACTGTATCTAGTGCCAAAGCTGGTGCTTGAATCATTGCTACTCAGCCCCAATCTTTGTGAACATGACTAGTGCTGTTTATGAAACAGCCAACTGAACTGGCTTTAAGTGCTTCTGATATCAGTTTTGTTATCAGCCTTCATTTGACTCCACACCTGGAGCTAAACAGCAGTGTTTTCGTGCGTTTGTGCCAACATGATCCCCTGGAACAAAAACGACATCTGCAGGGCTTCACGTCAATAATAGAATAGAATTTTTGATGAGAGAATATGATCAAATAATTTTAAAGAACAAAATTCAGAGTGGCATCATAAAATGCTATTGTCCAATTGATCTTTCTAGTGGGGTCACCCATTTCATACCAAAATGGTATACATACAGTACTTGATATTAGGTCATACAAACATGTATCTTATACAGTTGTTTTATTTATCTGGGCACGGCGCAAATAATATAGGTTGGCAGGCACCAATGTCATTGCAAGGGAGTGAGTATATAGAATTTAAAACTCATCATTTACCATTGCTTTTAGCCTTTGGGAAACCTGACCCTGACTTCAGGTGCCCGTCTCATATGAACCCTTTATTCATGAGAGTTATGAATCAATATAATCAACTCTTTTCTGAGGAAAGTGCAGAGAAGTCAGGTGAAATGAAAACACTAATTAACTACCCTGTTTCATATCCATCATTTTCAACATAGGGACATCAGTAACAACAGTGTTTGAAGTCTTTGTATTGAAAGTCACAGAGAGGCATGGACGTTTCAATAGAAAGTTCCATTAGCACACATAACTGAGGAACAAGAAAACAAGCATCCAGTTGAGGTCCTGAGTTTGGTAAGGGAAATAAAGGAGTTGGCTTCCCTGTGTCCTGCTAGACAAACAACAGGCAACACTGAGAGACTACTTTGGTGACTTCCATCTTCTGTTGCTTTGCTGGGAAAGTTTATTCAACTTATTTGCTTTGCCATTGTATCATGGTTCATGTTTGGTTAAGCTAAGATCCACAGCCGTAGAAATCATGGTGGACATCCTGTGACCAATGATATTGCGCAACGTGGCCAATTTAACCAGGGGAAACCTCATCTTAAACATTCAGAGCCTCAGAAGGACTGCCTTGAGAGGCAAAAAACCATGAACATTCTTTGGAGCTTGAAAAAAGCAAACATAATCAAGGAGGAATTCTTCAAAGACAAACACGTAACAGTTGGTTAATCTGGAACTGAAATAACACTGGCGGTCATGCAAGTAATACCCAGCCTTTCTTCTCAAACAGGCCCCAGAGCGAACACACAGCCCTAACCACTGGACTTCAGTCTCAATTTCAAGTCTTGTACACTACATGGTCTCAAATCTATCAGTCTGTCTTGCCCTTGAGTTCTCAAACACACTAGGCACTACACCTGAGAGGCTTAGACCTGGCTGTGGCCTGAGGTTTTTTTTTTGTTTTTGTTTTTTTTTTTAAGATCTTTTTTTCCTTTTTTTTTCAGACATCTCCTTTGCGGAAAACTGGGAGACGTGAACACCAAGTGTGCAGCTAGGAGCTGCAGAAGCCAGTGCAGCTGTGAGAGTGCTGCAGTGGCAGGATGGAATACGCAGGAGTGGAGTCGGAGCGGAATGGAACGGAACGGAACGGAAAGGGGGGATTTCTGCCTAAGTGGCTACATTTCCAGTCATTCCCAAACCTGATGCTTGTGTTACTTGAGGGGGTGGAAGAAAAGGGGGCAAGGATGTCAGGCGTGGTAAGAATGGGAGTTAAATACAGTACACCGAAGTACACTGAACAGCTTAAACATCCAGCCCTACTCAGGCAAAGCCAGCTGAGTAAAAGTCACTGCATCTCAGATGGGATCTCTGAACCTCAAGTTTGCATTTTTTTTTTTGTTTTGCCTTTCCTTCCGAACATCTGAGCTTTATACTGTAAGCAAAATAATAATAACAATAAAAATCAAGCCTTCTGACACAATCTATTACTAACCACCATGCTCCATGATGAAGCATGGTGGTAGAAACAACTCTGAGCCGACGTTTTTGAAAAATCAATCACTGTTCAAGAAAAGGAAAAAATAAATAAATCAGCAACTAAACACAGCCCTCTAACAGCACGGCGCCCAAGGACAGAATCCAATTCAGAAGGCCTAGCACAGACTGCCTCCCTCTTCCTTTAACTCACACCTGCAAGCACAAATAAGGACTGGAAAGAATAAAAAGAAAATACAGAAATAAATACAATAGGAAGAAAATTGTCATATCCGACCTACTAAAAGTCCCAAACTAGGAACTCCATGTCATCATAATCATCAAAAAACAAAACAAAACAAAAAAAGTCAAAGAAGGCAGTTTTGCAGCTTTTGCGATTTTTCTTCTGAATTGTGTTTTTTTTTCTTTAAATAGTGTTGGCTAACTCGTAATGTAATATGTACAGGTCTCCCATCCACCCATCCATCCATCCATCCATCCATCCATCCTTCTCGCCCACTTCCTCCACCACTCTCGTTCTCGGCCTAGTCCTGTGGGCAAGTGGAGAGAGGCAGTGTGGTCAGTGGGGTCTGCTGCTGGACTCTGAAGGCTGGCGTTTGCGGGGTGTGATGTAGCCATTCACACAGCCGTTCAGCCTCTTGGTCAGGCCGCCGTTCACAATGTCCTGGATGTGCTGCACAATCAGGTTTATGGCAACTGGTGGAGGAAGAAATGGACAAAAATACAGCACAAAAAAAGGTTAAGTGCTGAAGAAAACAAATATGCAGGCCATTACTGGAAACATCAACATGGTGTTTTAGCCACATTTTCTGTAAAACATTATTTGTTTTTGCTGGGTAAAACCAGCACACACACAACATTTACCGAAATAAAAAATATTACAGTTAAATTGAGCTAGATTTAAGCCCAGCAGAAACTGACTTTCACAGATAGCCTATGAGGTGGACGTGCCAGTCATTATCAGAATGTTCCCACAATCTGTGACAGACCAGACACAATAAAATAGTTGCAAAATATCTTTATCTTGGTGTCTTCCAATCTCTACAGCATACTCAACACAACACAAAACAAAATGTAATACTAATGTGAGTAGTACTGCCTTAGAGGAAGCAAGTAGATGACTGATGACGCCCACAGTGTACATATAAAACACGAACCTGGGAACCAGGAAATACCAGGCCTTACGGACCCATAATCCTGAGAAGAAAGCAGGTCTACCCTGCTAGGAAATGCTGACGCAAAAAAGCAGCCACTTACCGCTATTGTCAGCCCCTCGAGGAATAATTACATCAGCGTACTTCTTGGTCTGAGGAGGAAGCAAAATGGGTTTTTTTTTTCCTCCCTTCCAAAGAAAGACCTTTGCATTTGCATTTAAGAGACTAAGAGTAGTACAAAATGTACCTGGCTTCATACTTAAGGAACAACAGCAGGCTTTGCATAGAACTTTTGTGGTTTAGCATGCCACTCAGTTTTTTTCTCTCATGTTGCATCTAAAATTAGATCGTACTAATTGAAGGATGAAACTGAGTATTAGTAACCATGGAGATGTGTTTCTATACAATTGCCCTTGAAGTGCTATGGTAAAGGTCACAGATCTTTGTAATATGTGCAATAAACAGCTTGTTAAAAATATAAACAAACTATGTTTCAATGGACCTTGTCCTTGTCCTATTATTGGATTTAGACCTACTGGTTGAGTGAAACATGCAGCCTTTTGCAACAACAGAAGCTTTGAAAATAGACATTCAATCAAATGGACCCTTGAGATTATTCAGTGAATAATAAAAAGATGTCAATGTCTGACTAGAGTTGAAGCCTACATATCCACACCCAGTGTTGGGAGGTTACTTTTTAAATACTGTATATTCCACTACAGATTACTGAATGCATGCCTTAAACGTATTTTGTAACGTATTCCGATAGATTACTCAAAGTGATAAAAACAAAAATACCAAATACTAAAATACTTTGGATAACATCAGCATTGTAGACCTATTATATTTTATTAGCAGTGGATGAAACAGATGAAACATGCCTTTTTAAAGAACACTGTACCTATACCGTCCTAAAACATGCTGTCTGGATATAGGTCCTATTGACCTACAACAAAACTAATTTTACATTCCCTGAGAGGTTTGTTTTGTATTAAGGCAATCAATAAAAACAGAGATGGAAAGAGAAAGAAGCCACCTGAGAAATACAGGCTACATGGTGCGGTTAAAAATATTCAAATTTAAGTTCGAAAAGGCATGGCCTACATGTTATTATTATTATCACCCGGAGAGAAGAAATACTCTTTTCTGATTGGCTGGTGGGTGGCTATTAATCCTGAATAACGCTAAATCCAGAAGCTAGTAAAAAAGGTTCAATCACTGTTCCATATCAATGCTTATGAACGGTAACTATAACAACCATATTAGGACGACTGGTTGAGCCATTTATATACAGTTACTCATAGTTTGTATTTTAAATACGTAATCCAGAATAAATGTATTCCGTTACTTCCCAACACTGGACTATACCAGCTAAACCAAGGCTACTGTACAGCATGGGGAAACATATAGAGGCGGTACTCACAGGCAGGCAGAACTCCTCGAAGGCTGGTTTGACAAAGGTGATGTACTGCGACAGAACCTGTTCCAGATCCCTTCCTCGCTCATTAATATCTCGCAGCACTGTCAAACACACAAACAAAAGTAGTAAGCAAGGGCATTAGAGTGAAAATGTGACAATCAACATGCAATATGGCACACATACATGTTCATAGACATGCTCAAACCAAGCATCACAATGGGGAAGATAGGTGATTTAGTGACTTTATATATATGGCGTGGGCGTTAAACTTTTGTATTTTTGAGTTTTCTGAGCTTTTTTTACGCACAACTATTTCTAAGGTTTACAGATAAAGGCTCAAATAGGAAGATATCCAGAGAGTGGCTGTTCTGTGGGCGACCTTAATACCTTTGGTTTGATGAAATGAGACCTAAGAAACCACAAATTGCTTGCTTCAACGTCGCAATACATCATACTTTCAAAACATCATGCAACATGCTGTACCTTGTCTATGGACATCATTATTTGGTGGATAAGCAAATAGCATGCGCGCAACAGAGGAAAAGTGCTTTAGTGTTGCTTTAAGAAGAGGAAACTGGTAACAGTCAACACTTTCCAGAAAGCAAATACCACTACTGCATGACATGACAACCGAGGAGTTGATTTCAGAACTACTGTTGGTGATTCAAACGCTTTCTCACCCCGACGTGATAATCGAGTGTCAGCATCGGTGTCCACAAACAGCTTCATCTGAAAAAGGTCCCTGATCTCCTGGGAGTAGAACATAAGGATGCCCTCAAACAACACGACATCTGCTGGGTAAACTGTAACGGTCTCCTCCTTCCTGTAGAGCAATGACAAATGCAGTCTCTCATAAAAGCAAATCACACATTGGACACACGCTACGTATACTTCAAAAGACACCAGAAACATTTCTGAGGAGAAAGTGATTGATTGCTGCCGCATGTCTGCAAATGCAAACAGGAAAAACGGCGACCATGCCTCACCTGGAATGAGTAACAAAGTCATACACTGGAATATGGACGGTTTTGCCTTCCACAATGTCCCACATGGTCTTCATTATGAGCTCATTGTCAAATGCATCTAAGTAGAGACAACAAGAAAGGTGATGGGAGAGAGGCAGCCGAGAGAAGTTGTGAGGATTAGCTGACCAAACTGTATCTGAGGCAAAGATGCTGACAGACAACTGTGCATGTGTGTGTGTTTGTGTGGACAGCTGTGTCAGACCTACAGTCTCACCCAAACTCCTTCAGCTGCCAACACACACAGACTGTACACCTGCCACAGACTAGACCAGCTGGACAAGGGGTTCTAGATAGATGTCAAAATGCATGCAACGAAAAAAACAGCAACATGAAAGAACCAGGATCTGAGTGTATGAGATCATGACGCTATTATGACACTGCACTATGGTAGACTATAAGGTTATACAGCAGTACAGTAAGGTAACCCAACACCTGGCAAATTCCCTCTATTTAGGATTCCAAGTTACGCAACTGTTCCCATAAAATTGCTGTTTGATAGGCATTCTATTCATTGTATTGACATTATATCAGTTTGTTTAAATATAAGTCTAAAAATCGCTTAACACAGCAATTGCCTTACTTTACCTACAGTTTACCTACACTCGACTGCACTATACAGCATATATTTAATTGAAATCAGTAGAAAAAAATAGACATAAAAACAATGTTGGTTGACATCTCTAAGCTTGGAACGTGAGTTTAGAATGATTAGAAGAGTTTATTTGACTGACTTTATTCTGACTCGTCTTTAAAATCACCTCCAGGATGTAGCTGCCTGGCTGCTCTTGTTGTTGGCTGCGTACAGTATGTTAGTTTTACAAGCTTTAGAATCATCACTTCTGTGACATCTCATTATACCTGTCAAAGTAACACCATCAAGATAAGGTATACTAGTGGCTGTGGACACTTCAAGGCTGGCATTTTCATAATATTCACTGAATATGAAAAACTGTCTTTTTGCATAGCCACCCACAGATCTTCCCACAATGATCACTCTCTGCCAGAGACACAAATGGGCGAAACCAACATGCAAAGAAACATGACAGAGCCAGATAACGGCAGGGGATCTGGGGGTGAACCTCCTCTTGGCCTACCTGGATGGTCAAAGTTGAACTGGCCCTTGAGGGCTTTGGCCTTCTGCTCGGGGGTGAGGACCTTGTAGAAGCTATCCTGGCTGAGGATGGCCACCTGCCTTTGGTGGTGGTCAATCTTATTTTGCCCCAACAACTCCATGATCTTCCCACACACGGATGACTAGAAGGAACCAAAGACAAAAGCATAAGAGCACATTTAAAATCCAAAAGCTCAAGAATGATGATTACACGTCAAAAACAGTGCTTGTTTACACAACTTAAATTAAGGTTGTTCTTTCTGTGATAAAAGTCTTATGTTGATTTGGAAAGCAAACCTACAAGACATCTTTTGTACATTTAGTCTTTTCAGTGTTGTTTTCCCTTGCCAAAGAGTTTGGCAAACCAAATCTGACTTCACTGAACCGTTGTACTTTGAGCCACCCCCACACTCCCACAGACCTGGACTGCATCGCTGAAAGTCTGTCTTGCCCCTCATCCACTCTCAAGCACACACAGGCCCATTGCCTTCTCTCCTGAGCTGCAGTCCTGCTGAAGCAGTGTCTGCTCTGCAGGCTATACAGGGCTACAGACAGAGTTCCTTAAAGGGACTGATCAAGCCTTATGAGGTACAGTATGACCTTACATACATAACATGTTAGATGCTATGTGGATCTGTACCACTTGACAGGCAACAGAAAGGCAAGCTTGCATTCACACACACACACTCTTTCTGATGCATAACCTACACACTGTCCTTAAACACTGGCCATCACTGTCTGCATCGTGCCACCTGACACCCCCTCCTTGCAACAGAGACTGACTCATCAGCTTTAGAGTAACTGTCTGGAGTCTGTCAAGAAAAAGGTTTACGCTCTACTGCAGTGCCCAGTGCCATCTAGCCACAGATAGGGGACTCTCACATCAATGGATGACACAGATGCAAAATGGTGGTCACTAATACTGCTAATGGCATAAGAAATGTCTTTCCTCCTTTCCACTTTCTCCAGAAGAGAGAAAACGCCTATCTGGCAAGTATTTAGCAAGTTTCATAACAACACACTCAAAATGCTTTGTTGTGTCACCTAATCTGTGGTAGTGAGAAAAAATATCTTAGACCTCCACTACCATGCAATACCCACACAACACTAGCCTCACTTGTAAGAAGCCTACTTCACCAGTGTCTTATTCAAACCCTCCATACTCTGTAGTGTACCGTGTGGCTGTTTCATGCCTGTGGCACCCTGGCACATGACTTATACAGACGGTCAATGGCAAAACACTACTATTAGAAGCCCATCACCTACACATGTCACTGCAGAAATTGCACCGGTAGTGTTGCTGTTTACTTGTTATACATTACTGCCAACTGCCTACTGTCAATTTATTGTCATTATAGTGAGATAAACATTGGAATTTCTCATTTCAACAGTACAAAAGGGTATGATAAGAGACTGGATATCATCATACTTGTGACATGACACTGGAAGAGCTTAATCCAAGCAAAATATCTACTGAAAAACAATCGCAGACAACTTCAAGAAAAACTTAAAGGTCACGTCTGATCTGTTCACCACATTTTTCAAAGCAACAACAGGCCTCCTCCAGACTGAATTGTACTTCGCACTCCATCTACACGCTCCTTAAATCCATTCCCAGAGCCTCATCCAAGCCTACTGCATCACTAGCTGCCAGTGACTCCGACAATCCTTTTAGCAATTAACCCAGACGCGTGTTCAAGCTGTCCCTGGACTTCCCCAAGACCACTCCACTCACAGATGTCAAATTCTCTGCTACAACCACACTGCGGAAATTATACTTACTCACTGAGAATTTCAGTAAATAAAATAATAATTTTAAAGTTGTCTCATTCAGTTGTTAAGCACATTACGAGGGCCAAAAGTACAGGGGTGGATAAGACTGCTATGTTTCTAGTCTTTTCTGTATAAGAGCCAAATGCGTTAGCACAGGCAATAAGCATCGCTGTTCTGGACAGAGGGCCCTAAACTAACCTTGCATGGACAGACAAAAAAGTCAGTCCCTTGCCAGTGCTGACTAAACATTCTTCTGCCTCAGTCCAACGTTCTTTTGTGTTCCCCCCAAAAAGCGAAACTGCAGTTCAGAGATTTTACACCGGCGCTGCTTCATTTAGAGCTCTGGGCATCAATTTTATTTTAGTAACATTAATAAGGTTCTTCAATGTGCTGTAATGGGTTGCATGTCCTCGTAAAAGGAGCCTTGGGAAACCAGGCTATTGCACTTGCTGGCAAGGAGACACTGCCAACCATTTCACACCTAGTGTTGAGGCAACACAATGAAAACTTTCCTAAACAAAAAAACATCAAGGACTCTTTTGGAGACACACGGAACACATTTATCAGAATGATAACGTTTGTGAACCTTCTATCTACAGGGCCGGGCATTACCTTGACAAAAGCAGTCAAAACATGCAGTCTGGGGAAAAACATCACAGACAAAAAGACAAAACTTCTGTCTAAGAAGAAATACAAAGGGTGAGCACCTGTTTTTGGGCAGGTCATGTGATATACTGTATCCTACCCACAGGATCAACAGTGACAATGAGCTTTGACATGTTGAAAATACTCTTAACTTACAGGAGTCCTATACTTGTGAGCCAACCTCTTGATATGAATGAACTACTCCAACACTTAAGAAACCTATAACCATCCCAGTCATTGTATCTCAGATTTGTATGTTCAACGTACTGAGATTGCATACAGTTGCATACAAAGAGCCCTTTTGAGTCAACGATAGAGCTAGGGATAAGGCTTAAATACTAAAATGTAATGTATATGTAATGTAACTTTTCCTCCATTTATTTTAATGCTTAAAGTCAACCGACATGTTATTTAACTCCAATTACTTTATTTTTTGAGAGAAAGGGGGTTTACAAAGGCAACAGTGGGCCAAATGGGATTAGTGTTGATAAATGGGGAAATAGTGAGCTCAATTATTCATCAATCAATTATGTCGTTATCATAGGGCAGGGGTAAAATGTTTCCATTTCAGACATCAATCACACATAAGATAGCCTACCATTTCTGATTCATTCTTTTTTATTATTATTATTATGATTATTATTTGCTGACTAAATCTAAACGTAAACACATTGCGATAACAAACAGTTGTCAAAGCTCAACAGCTTAAGCCAGAGGGTAAAAAATAGAAGACTCGAGCACTCTGCTATCTGACTACGCCACACACAGTCCATACAAAGCCTTACGTCATGAGGTAAGAAATGACACACTATTCCCAGCTTGTGCCGCTGACCCCATTCTAGAGGCGTTATGGCGGCTTGACATCACCATCCGAGTTAACATAACATATTGTAGGTTGTGTCCAAGGTACAAGAGAATGAAAACTAAATTCCATAACGTTGTCATTTCAAAGACACCGTATCGACTAATTTGACCGACAACCAACAAAAAAAGACACATTTTCTTTGTGTATGGCTTCGACCATGCAAGAGCTCTAACTTACGATTTCCGTTAGCCTCGCTAACTTCACCGTTAGATATCTGTAACGTTAACATTGCCACTTCAAGACTAAGGAGATCTGCCATCACCGGCATCATCACTAACCATTGACAACATCATCAGTAATATTTAGACAACTAGCGAGCATGTTACATAGACCTTGGTTTTTATTGAATCTTTAGCTGTGATTCATCTATAACGAACATTGTGGACGTGGAGTCTACAGGAATCCGATTGACAATGTGGCTAGCTGCGCACATTAGCACTTCTAACAAAAGATGTAGGCTACATTGTTTGATCCAAGCAGTAACTACACATTTAAGCAATACAGACAGAAACATGGTGCATTAAGTGTAATTGTCTTAACATAATTATGACATTGTTTTATTAACTTGGATAAAATGACTGGTCGAAATCATTATTAATTGCTTTTTAAGCTGTGGTTACGTGGAATAGTAACGTTAGACGTCGCGTTAGCCAGCCGCATGTTGGTATTCTATAGTCTAGAATAGTCTTGACATTTATTATAGTAATGTTCCTGATAAATAATGCTTAATCGTAGATTGATTGTAAAGACGACATAGGTTGGATGGCACTGAGACTCTCAAATAGGGCGTTATAACAGCAAGATATTCTAAGATCTGTCTACTTAAAACCTCGGATCGGTTACCTAAATAGATACACGCAGTAAAACGCATGGAAATCAACATAATCACACTTTTCATAGTGTCGAGTGTTTCACGTTGATTTGGTATGACATGAACCACGCGGTCGGAGCATTCTCATCTTTCAGTTATCGCCGCGTTCAAAGAGCCCATAATAGGCTACAAGGCTGCTGACAATCAGTTGCATCTTGGATAAAACAGGATCATTCAAAGAGGTTAAGAATGTGAATGCCAACCTTGCCGCTGGCAGTTCCCCCAGCCACCCCGATGAGGAAAGGCTGCCGGGTTACATGCTCTTTTTCGGCTTGATTGTCCAGCCGGGTTTCGCTGTCTCCTGCCATGCTTGCTGTCAACGCATACAGTCACCCAGGTTTTGGTTTCTTTCAGCTGGTGCGCTCCTCCTACATTCTAGGTCTATGCATTCTAACCCCTCCCTGTGAGCCAGCTTTTTCATTCTGAAATATAGCCCAGTCCTCAGCTGCGCTAGATCTAGGAAGTGTGTATTGATATGAAATAGAAATACACCTTGAGACACTTTAAGGGTCAGTGTCAACTGAAATTATAATATTTCACCTCTGTTAATTGCAATAGTAAATTGGACGATTAGCATTAGCCTGAGGGTATGCTTTTCCATCTGTCCATGATCTCTAACAATACGCGCTAGTTTAGTCACTGTTTGCATGCTGTTGATTTATCAGACTGAAACACGTTATATCCTTCTCAAAATGCCAAAAATAGCCTGACATATACTTTGGAGATGTTTTGTGCTTATTAGTAGACAGATTAATCCTAATCTATATGTGCATTTGGATCTAATCAAGGCGTCCATAATTATCTCGTAAAAGATGTAGCTAATTCAGAAGAGCACCAACGGAATACAATTTAAAAAAAAAGTTCCAGTGAGTCCAATGACTCAGTGAGAGAGGACGATTTCACTAGTACTTAGAACATGCGGTATGCAGACATAATGCAGTTGAGCATGTATCATCTAGTTGACATGCGAGATTTTGGTGCCCATAATCTGACAGATATCCAATGTCAATCTAGACAGTTTTCAAACATCTGAAATCCCTTTATCTGAAACAAAGGGCTGACGGCCCTGACATTCCAACTCTGTAGATGGCAGTATACTTACGATTGGTCCAAATCCCTCTGAGTGATTTGCCCGATTTACCAAAGAAGATTTTATGTCGCATGTTTTACACGTCACCAAGTTTAGTGCTGACTCCGGCTTCATACCAAATCCCCACACGCTCACGGTTTAATATTTAATATCTATATAGGTATATCAAACATATCTCAAAATGAGTACTATGTTTCCAGACACAATTCTTATTGTGTTCATTTCGGTTTGCACGGCTCTGTTAGCCGAGGGTAAGTGTTCATCTGTAAATAAAGCTCATGTGCCCTTTAGGTTAACGTTAGCTCTCTGCTGTTATCTAGCTGTGGCTACCTGTTTTTTTGACTTAACAACCTACGAAATGTTTGAAATAACTAACTGTGAGTAAGATCTGTTTATATGTCCACACAAATTGCAGGTATCACATGGGTGTTGGTGTATCGAACGGACAAGTACAAGCGGTTAAAGGCGGAAGTTGAAAAGCAGAGCAAGAAATGTAAGTAGCCTACTCGACGAAATGTAGCTTTTACTGGGCAAAGCATGCCCTTGCCCTCGCCAGTGATGGATCTTGGACCTAGGCCTGGAGATCGAGTAGAACTCCTAGTCCTAGGTTCTAAATAATCCATTTGCCCCAGAGAGGGTAGTAATGAAGGATCTTTGATTTGCCCTAATTACTAGAATCGCCCATTCTTTATTCAGTAGTCTGGACGACAGTATTGCACTTGTATTATAGTATACTTATTTATTTGTCTAATCTTGCATATAGCATTATCCTACAGCAACATTTCAGATATTATTAGTATGGTAGACCAGGATTCTCACTGTGTCTTATTTGAGATTAGGACAGACTTTTTAAACAATCAAGATGTCTTAACTAATATAAAGTCAGAACATTACGTCTTCATTAATAATTAAGCCATTGACTACACAAGGGGAAAAAACATTGATAAAGCTATGATGCTAAAGTAAATATTCACATATTTACTGGAAGCAATGCAGCAGAAGCAGAATATTGGGACTGAACTTTTATCACCTCAACCCCTGGCGCTTCTCAGCTTTGGGACATTGTTTCTTTAAATCATATTCTGTATGTCCTTGCTTTGCTCCGAGCGCAGGCTCAAGGCAATAAACCAAACCTGCACATTGTTGACATTAACAGTAGCCACAGACCATGCCAATTTAGTTTGAAATGTATGTAATTTTCCCTCATGGCATCATCAATTTTGTTTTGTTTAATTTACTGAAGATAAGGTTTACTGATTTAGAAACATAGATCAATTGTAGATGTGTAGTTTTTAGATCAATAGTATTTCCTAAATGATTGCAATCCAGAGCAGACTAGTCAACCTGTTTTGTTGTGTGAATAGTAGTCGAATGTTACAACCGTCAACAGTAAGGTATATTGATTGTTTTCATTGTGCCAATTTCAGTGGAAAAGAAGAAGGAAACTATCACAGAATCTGCTGGACGCCAACAGAAGAAAAAAATTGGTATGGCAATGCCTCTGTGGGTGATGTACAGTTAAAGGGGAACTATAGCTGTGTAGCACCCTCCCTCTTCGTTACCTTTTGCTGGAATGCTTATGTGCCTCGGTCCTAGTTCTTTCCCCTTAATTCCTCCTGTTGCAACTCTCACTGGTAACCTCGTTAACTTATCCAACGTCTAGTTCACGACTGTAAACAAATCAGTCATCCGAACTGCAACTCTTGCTGCAGTCTAGCCAAGTTAACTTCCCACTTCTCAAACTGACTATTATTCAAACTTCATGACTACAGTCGTTTTTAAAATGAATGGGCTTATTTAAGATGTGGGATAGGCTATATGATGATGCCTGAATGTGGTTTATGTGGTTGATGACTGTAGAAGGACATTGGTTCTGTGAGCTTGGCTTCAATCTCTTCCTAGTTGTGGTGCAAGGTTGTCGCGCGCCGTTACTAAAAGATGTTCGGTGCGCGACACGTCAAGGCTCAAGTCTAGCTTTAAACATCGGGGCCCTATGTTGAGAACGGACAACGGACAACGGACAATGTTCTCCTTTAATTGTACTATGACTGTAGGCGCCATGTAATTGTACAAAGTAGATGAAAGAGTCATTGTCTTAAGTGATTCCAGATGGCATCATTTAGCTAATCAATTTTGACATTCTGTATCTTGCCTTGAAATGTGCTTTCCATCATTTATATAGAAAGACAAGAGGAGAAGTTGAAGAATAACAACAGAGATCTGTCCATGGTAAAGAGGTTTTTTTTACCTGCACCTATATACAAAATTGAGAATGTTCTTGAAATGAAGAATTTACGTGTTAATGTTTTGTGTTGTTCCAACAACATGTAACCTCATGTTGTTGGAATTTCATTGCTAGCAACTGGAATCAACATACCAAAGTTCTTTATCTGCCGTGTGCTCTGACCTTCTGTAAGATATAAGTTAAATGGAATAATAGATTTTCAACAGTTGTTCCCTTACTTTGATGTGAGAGTTTTACTTTCAGTCAGTGTCAGTCAGTCAGTGTTTAATTTGGAGCAACTTTGTGCTGTTGCAGGTGCGGATGAAGTCCATGTTTGCTATTGGGTTTTGTTTCACAGCTTTGATGGGAATGTTCAACTCTATGTAAGTAAAGTTAAATTTTTAGTTCTTATCAATTGTTGATTGTTTGTCATACACTGAGGTAGATATCATGGTTTGTTATTCAACTTTCCATTCAACTTGCTTAAAATCCAGTTTTGTTGTGAACAACATCTCTTAAATTGTACAATTAAATTGTTGGCCAAGTGTTGCTAATTACCACATAATTAAGTTCTACCCTGTTTATTCTTCCAGCTTTGATGGGCGAGTTGTGGCCAAACTTCCCTTTGTCCCACTGTCCTACATTCAAGGCCTTTCTCACCGTAATCTGCTGGGAGAAGACTACACAGACTGCTCTTTCATCTTTCTGTACATCCTGTGCACCATGTCCATTCGACAGGTAATCCTCCCGTTTCAGCAGTCCCTGTGGGCACGTTTTTCGTAAGAAAGATGCTATCAGAAAATTACCTATTTCCGCCCTTTTACGCGTCTGTGGCACTGAATATTAATTTCTATACAAACCAAGATGGCGGATTCCTAAAGAAACACAAGCACCCACATAATGGTATCTAAATGATCTTTTTACCAAAAATGACATTGTACAGTGACTCTGAGAGCTATAAACAGTGTTTTTAAAGGCTGCACGTACAAAACCGCTTGGAGCTCCAGTGGAATTGTGACTTTGCGACGAGAAACTTGGTCTAACGTTAATTTTGTCTCCCTCTCGTGTTTTCTCACCAAGGATTTATGTAGTAGTTCTCCACTGATCGAAGCTCATTACCAAGTGAAGTAGGGGTCTCGGGAGAACAAAAATTAATCTGAATGTGTCAGCACCTTGATGGGCTGAGTGAGTGGGCGGCGGCAATAGGGCTCACACCAGCCCAGTACCAAATTCCGAGCACGGTAAACAGAATCGGTATTCTAGGCAATAAATGCTCCCGGTAAGAGCCCAGCCAGATTTTGCCCAAATCTACACACTTCTCACTACTGAAAAATGTAAGGTTGTATGAAAGGTCAATGTAAGGTTTCAAATGAAAGGGCGGAAATTGGTTCTTTTACGATACAGTAGTTGGCCATTAATAGATCTCTGTTTCTCGAGGTCACAGAGTACAATCAGTAGTAATGAGAAACATTGTGCTTCCGACTGTAGCTGTAGCTGAGTTGCTGCAGCCAGGCAGTTACGGTGCTAGACTTTGCATCTGTAAAATCATGCCCCCAGTGTGTAGCACTGTGACTGCCTGGCTGCTCTAGCTGGAGGTGTTGTGGGCCCAATTCAGAGGAACACCGCAGGAAAATAGAGTTTGTTGTTGTTGTATAAAGGCTTAAAACATTTCAGATAACTTTCCCATGCTATAAGCTCTGACGTTTTTAGATGTTTTTTTGCATTGATAAAATCCTCCTTCTAAACATTGTGTATGTGATCTTGCAGAACATCCAGAAGATGCTGGGCCTTGCTCCATCTCGTGCTGCCACAAAGCAAGCTGGAGGATTCCTGGGGCCTCCTCCTCAGGCCGCCAAGTTCTCTTGAGGTTCACCTGTGACTTCCCAGGGGGAGCGCGGCCTCGTGTTCAGTTGACCCACCCGACCCAGAGGTTGGGACGGAGCTCTGCCGATCTGATTTATCTTCAGAAACTGCAGACTCCGTCCCCTGAGAAGTGTGGGGGTTACGAGTTGAATAGTTGTGTTCAGAATGGGCAGCTTTTTTTTCACCTACCCCCCCATCCCATTTTTCCTTACCTGATTTTATTTAACCTTCACACATTTATGTGCATAATTTATACAAAAACCTATGATTTTAATTCTAAGTACCTCTCTAAAGTAGTTGCCTTTTGATTTCCTTTGGTATCTGCAATGCCTGTGTAATAGAAAGTGTCCTTAGAACATGAGTAGCACTCATTAGATGCACAAGGTCTTTGGTACAACTGAGAGAACACAACTGTGAGAGATGTTTTCTATGTGATTGTTTGCAGAAGTAGAATAAAGGCCATTTGACATCCTTTTGAAGACAAATCTTTGGTGTGTGTGTGTGTTTTTCTTTAACAGCATACATACCCACTGCTTATGTTCCTGGAGCTCCCTTCTCAGGCTGCAAAGTTGTCTTGCAGGTCTTGTGGCTGCTCAGAGGGAGTGAGGCAATTGCTCTGGTCCTGGTTTGTGTGTTATGAGTGTCCAAATGTGTTCTGCATTTATACTCTTGTTTATTTAGTGTTTGTGACCGTAGAGGTTTATGAAATTATATCTACATTGTAATTTACTATAATATAGTATCAATTCATTTTACCAAAAAAAAGCCAACATGTTATTCTTTTTAAGAGGATTTACCTCTTAATTTAGTTAACTTACTAAGGCTCATCACTAAACCACGTAGGCCAACTTGAAAGACCACCTTGGACCAGTTCAGCATGCTATTCTGGGCATCATCAACCCATTAGGCCTGGCATCACAGATATAATTGCTGCCAGCCCTTATTTTCTCTGTCTGCACCAATTGAAATGTGACACATCCAGGCCCTGGGCAAATGGGAGGTTTTTTTCTTATGTGTAGGCTATGGCCATTCACTGAAAAACACAAAAGGCAGCCTTGTATGTTCAAAGTGTAGCACTTCATGACTAGGCACAGAACTTTGCCACAGATTCCTTTAATTGAAGTGCTGTGTCAGGATTTAGATATGTGGAGTTTGTTGTCTCTGGCAAGAACCAATAAACCACCGGAAAACGACCCAGATGGATTCACAATGGGCTACGCCAATGTCTATCAAAACCCCACATGCACTCCTTGTGAACCCATAGACCGATATCCCGCCCATATTCATTCAGATTACGTAACGTCGTTTCATACAGTAGCCTATTCGTTCCGTGCTTCAGGGCGCAGACAAGTGGGGACCGCTACATGCACACTTTGTGATCCACTGAAAAGGATAGACGTTCAAAGTAATTAAGGTGAGAACTAGGGTAGATCTATTTATCACAAAACTGTTGCCGACAGTGCAAAGTGTTTATGTTGACTGCATAAAAAGGTTTAAG
The DNA here is from genome assembly GCF_963854185.1 of Sardina pilchardus. NCBI lineage: Eukaryota > Metazoa > Chordata > Actinopteri > Clupeiformes > Clupeidae > Sardina > Sardina pilchardus. The sequence continues at coordinate 21,402,131 of NC_085008.1, read as the reverse complement.
ATTAAGAATAATAATTATTGATGCAGGAATGGTCAAGCGACTTTACTCTGCAGTCTGGTCACTTTTTACCGACTCATCAAACAACTGTTTAATGTTTGAACGGGTAAATGTTACTGTTTCATGTTTGCTGCCAAAAGAAAAATGTTACCATCTCATGTTTGCTGCGTTTCTATTTCTATTTCTGCAGCTCAAATGGCTCAGCAACAGTCCCTTATTCAGCTCCCCGAGTTCAGAAATGTCTCCACAGGCACTTTGGTGGTCAAGGAACCGCTGAATTTTTGGAACGGCGCAAGGGTGCGGCCCAAGGACACAAAGAGTGTTGAGCCCGTGTATGAACCTGCAACAGGTGGGTAAACATCGCCATCCCATTCGGTAGATAATCTATTCGCTGTAGCCTTGCCAAGGTGCTATGGTTCCAAGGTGCGTTTTCTGGATGGCAGTAGGCCCACCCTAACGATGCTATTTAACGTTGAGAGTAATATGGCAGTAATAATAACCTCACAATCTAATTTGGTTAGACCAAGGGATTCTTAGTGAAGGATTTATCATTAATATCAGATGAATGATTAATGATTAACAGGATCAGGATCAGGATCCTCAGATAATATAAGTTAAGATCAGCAGAGAGATGCAGGCTTGAGTTGTCCTCAATTCAGCTGATCTGCAACACTAAACAAGGGCTTGCTTATCAACATTGTCTATGGTTATTTTATGAAGGAAGATGGTCCATTGATTTTGTTTGTATGAATGCAACTTATCATGTTGTAGATGCCATGGTAAGAGTTGGCCTAGAAGTCTTATATTTTCTTTTCACAAAATATGACTTGGCAAGTTCCTGCTGGCCATTGTTTGAATACTCTGCTACAGGCCGTGTGCTCTGTGACCTGGTGCCTTGTGGAGAGGAGGAGGTTGACCAGGCCATCAAGAGCGCCCACTCCGCCTTCCTTAAATGGAGCAAGCTGGCTGGCATGGAGAGAGCCCGCATCATGCTGGAAGCAGCTCGCATCATTAGGGTAAGAGTAAGACAAGCAGATTTTTTTTTCCAACATAAAAATGTATATAAACCAGTCATGGTTTTAGATTTTTACAAACTTAAATGCTTTTTGCATTTACAAACTTGACAAGCATCGCAGAGTTTTGATCAGGCTATAGGATTATGTTGTGGTTTTCTCTATTGCTTCTCTCTTTCTCTCTTGCTTGCTTGCTCGGTTTTAACAACAGTCTATGTTGTTAAAATCACCCCATTTACGTAATCTGAACAGGAGCATAGAGATGCAATAGCCAGAGTGGAAGTGGCCAACAATGGGAAGACCATCACAGAGGCTAAGGTGAACGTTGAGACGGCTGCGAGGTGCATAGAATACTACGCTGGGATTGCCCCGACTCTGTCAGGTGGGTTATGTTATGACCCTGCCGTAAGGGGGGATTCGACTTGATGTAGCCACCTGCAGCCATCTGAAGACAACTACATAATGTAGTTATTTCTGTGATTCTGATATGTTTTCAACCATGACCTATGCACAATTCTGGTTTGAAAACGTATCAGAATCTCAGAACTAATCACGAGCAAGTCAGCAAGTCAGCAAGTCAGACGGAGGCAGGCGGCTACATCAAGTCGAATCCCCCTTTTTTTCTGCCTGTCTCCCTCCTTGCCTGTCTCTCTGTCTTACTGGGTGGAGCTAAGGCACATGTGCTGATTGTCACCTGATTGCTGTACCTGGTGCTATAAAACAGGCTACCTGACTAGGGTTCAATGGTCCCTCTCATTCACCACATGTGTCTCTTTTGGCTTTCTCTCCTTTACAACATATAACTCAGATTTACATATTTACACTTTTGCCTCTTACTATGGCCCCTTCTCAACCTCTCTCCTCTCTCCTTGGTCCTCCGGCTCGTTCCCACTGATCTATAAAGAATAATGGGGCGGCAACAATGGGATAGTCTATTCAATGTTCTTTATAGATCAGTGGGAACGAGTGGGAGGACTGAGGAAGGAAAGAAGGGAGGACAGATAAAAAAAGACAAATGAGAAGAGCCTTATCACTCTTTTCTGGTTGCACTTCCTGTTTTCAGTACATTTCTGTAATAAATATATTTTCTTAACCTTTATCCACATGTGATGTCCTCATGTTATCACACCAAACTGATGTTTTTTTTTTTTTTTGTCTGATTAGTTGACGGGCACTCATTAGATTTTAATATCTTGAAGTGTTTGAAATATTTCTAAAAACTTTTCTTATTTACTGATTTTCAACTGCTTTTTCTTTTCTTTTAGATCTGTGTACACTGTTTTGGAGTTGTTGTATTTCTCTGTCTGTCTCATTAAACAAACAAACAAACAAACTGTGTTTCTGCTCCCTATATAGGCCAACACATCCAGCTCCCAGGTGGTTCCTTTGCCTACACTCGTCGGGAGCCCTTGGGGGTCTGCGTGGGCATTGGAGCCTGGAACTTCCCCTTCCAAATCGCTGTGATGAAGGCAGCTCCAGCTCTGGCATGTGGTATGACTGTCTGTTCCCACTTTTTGATTGTGCTTGACCTTGTACCATTTCTGCAGTTTGTGTCAACCATATCTTCAGTTCGTGTCAACTTTATCTTCAGTTCAATTCATTTTCAGGGGTTAACCCAGAAAGATACATTAAGATTATTCTGACATTTATGTATCAATTCATGTACAGTAATCCTTTCACATACACTACCAATTAAAAGTTTGGGGTCAAAAAAAGAAATGTCCTCATTTTGTGAAGATTTTTTTTTTTCATGAATATAGCATTAAATTAATCAGAAATACAGTCTAGACATCAGTGTGGTAAACGACTATTCTAGCTGGAAATGGCTGATTTTTAACGGAATATATATATATAGGTGTCCAGAGGCCCATTTCTAGCAACCATCACTCCTGTGTTCTAATGGTAGACAGTGTTGCAGTGTCACATGAGGTAAAACAGGCAGCAGGTCTCTCAAAATAAGCCCAAAAGAAGTGACCCAAGACCAAAATAGTTAGCTTCCACTCCCCGAACTCCCGAAGTTACATTTCTGGGGTGGTCTTGTTAGAGGAGCCTACAGTTAAAAGCGCAGAGGCATCGGTTAAAATGCCCTCTGTGCACGTGTAGGCGCTGCATGGAATCTACTCAGAAACAACAGGTCTGAAGCAAGCCCAAAAGAAGCAACAGCATGACTATCTATCTAAATTCATGTACCAGAAACCATCCAGGCATTTCATGCAGTTGATCCAGTTCCGAAATATTTTATGCTCAGAGTTCAACTCCTGCCCACCCCTTCAACAAATTTGTTTTCTTTTCTGATTGTTTGCAAGTATTTTGAACTCGTTAGTCTGCCCCTGTTAAAACACACAGTGTTTTTCTAACCTCTCATAACCCTGCATTGTTTCCCTTTTCAGGTAATGCCATGGTGTTCAAACCCTCCCCAATGACTCCCGTCTCAGCAGTCATACTGGCAGAGGTCTTTAAGGAAGCTGGGGCACCAGAGGGGCTCTTTAATGTGGTCCAGGGTGGGGCAGAGACAGGGACCCTGTTGTGCCACCATCCAACAGTGGCTAAGGTGTCTTTTACAGGCAGTGTCGCGACTGGAAAGAAGGTAAAATACAGTGGGTTTTTAGCTGTACTGTATGACTTTTGTGTGTACAGCATTTCTGTGCATCTCACCAAGAGGGTGATAAACACTATTTGATGACCCAATAACACAGCTTGGGTCATCCATTTCTCACATGCACTTAGATACTGGACAAACCTTTGATACTGACCAGGTCTTGATTAGATAATGGTCATATAAAATGGTGTGCTAACCTAACTGATTTTGTAATAGAAAGTCAGACTTCCAGACAGATAAAACATGTTGGTAATTGACCTCTGTGAAACACCTGCCAGCTTTTCAGTATTTGTCCTCAGTATAGTTTGATTTTTTACCTATAACCTGCTTCAGGATGTTGTGTGCTATTATGCCACAATGTGTTGTGTAAATGGAGTAATGTTTTCTTCAAGGTCATGGAGATGTCCTCTAAAGGGGTAAAGCAGGTGACCATGGAACTGGGAGGGAAGTCTCCTCTGATCATCTTTAAGGACTGTGAGCTGGAGAACGCTGTGAAAGGTGCACTGATGGCTAACTTCCTGACTCAGGGCCAGGTGTGTGAAGTTGGACAATTTGTTAATGCATACTGGAATCAGTGCAAAAACTGAGGTCTGAAGTCTCTTGCGGTTAGGTCAGAGTTAAAGGGGAACTCTGACACAGCCATGCAGCTATACTGTACAGCGCTACACTCTTGAACATGAGTGGAACATGGGTGCATGAACATGGGGGCTCATGAACGTGGCCCAAGAGTGTAGCGCAGTAGCTGCCTGGCTGCTTTAGCAGTTGGCTGCAGCAACTCGAGCTGGGTAAAACCGATTGTTTTCAGGGGGACCTTGAGAAATGGAGATGTAGAAGACAGAACACCTGAATCCTCCTTTCAATTGTCCAGTAGACTCTCTCTCTCTATCTATCTATCTATCTATCTATCTATCTATACATACATATACCGTAAAACTTCAAACAATAGCCGAGTCCCAAATAGACGCATGTCTCTTTTAAACGCCCGGTGTGGCTACAGATTTGGGGTTACAGGCCGGTCTCCAACAGAAGCCTGGTCTGTTTTTTTTTAGTTTCGGGTATTTATTCTTCTTATACGCGTCAGATCGCCAGCAGGTGCCTGCGGCGTCGGGTCCTTATTACCACTTCGAACGTGCATTATTTTCCTATAAACGCACGGCGCGTCGTTGATTATCCCTTACATGACTGCGGAGGTGAAAGCCAGAGATCCAAATGCTTAACTTTTTTCGACAATGGCCTATGTCCTGCATTACTTAATTAATGCCATTTTTTAAAATTGCGCACTAGACAACATATTTTATCACGAACTTTCTTTGTTTAGTTTCACTTTCTCTCGTTTCTCCGCGTTTCTCCGCATTTCTCTCAATACCGTGGCGGAAAAGAAGAAGACTTGATTTAAATGACATTTAAGCTGATAGTTGTCAAATTTGCCTAACAAAATTCGGGAGAAGCAGCGGCAAGATATTTCTCGGTTGATCCAAAGAGGGTGCGTATGGCTGAGCTGTAACGTCTGTCTCCAAAGAGGGAGAGCCCTGCGCATCGGGAGCTGCGCAAGCAAAGCAGGCAAGTGGAGGAGAGCGACGAGGAGGAGGAATTCGCAAATCAACTTGTAGTAGGCCTAGCCTTGAGGATCACGGTGATAGCATTAATAGGATCAGTTGTTTTACAGAGTAGCATTCATTCTTTATTGTTGATGTGTTATCAGGGGCAACAAGTTTACAGGCTCGATGGTAACTTGAATTGTTCAGCCCGCTGTCACATCGTTTCGTTAGGCCTATTTTAAGCTGCCAATAATTTAAGACATATCTAATAGTAGGCTAATTCTAATATGATCTGATTTGTGAAACACATTCGAATTATAGGCTAAATAAAGTAGCCTACCGTAATATAATGTGGTAACCTCCTGTTGTCATGCTTTCCGACTGCTTATGCTATTGGGTAGTTATTTCTAATCCTACAATAAACCTACACTCAACTAACAACACTAAATTAAACGCCTGTCTCATATAGACGCCTGTCTCAAATACACGCCGGTGCATTTTGGCGATTTGGCAAAATAAAAGCCCGGGCTATTGTTTGGAGTTTTACGGTATATGTATTATTTTTTTAAGACAAATATCTGAGATGCACACATGGTAAACACATCAGCAGAATGAATGATATTGAAAGCACGACTTGTGTGCTGCTGCTGCTCTCAGGTGTGCTGTAACGGTACCCGAGTGTACGTCCAGAAAGACATCATGCCGCAGTTCCTGGAAGAGGTGGTGAAGAGGACCAAGGCCATCCCTCTGGGAGACCCTCAGCTGGAGGGTACCCGCATGGGCGCCCTGATCAGCAGGCCACAGTTCGACAAGGTGCTGGCCTACATCGACGGGGCTAAGAAACAGGTACAGTTCCACACGGACAGTGGAGTAAGCAAGTGTCATTTCATGACAATTTGAGTTTCGGTTTGAGTATTCCTTTGCTGAGATTGGTGTTTCAGTTATGTAGTGTGTCATCAGTCTGAAACACTTTTCAGGTCCAATATATTGTGACAGGGTGGCCCTTAGAAATGGACACACTATAATAAATATGGTCAGAAATGAAACGGGCATTGTTTGCTTAACATCAAAACACTTCAGTGGTTGTATTTGTTGATTGTGTTCAGCTACTAAGATACGGACTAAACCACTTGTTCAGAGCCTCTTTATTCTTTGTCTCCATGTCTTGTGATGTGTGACCTGATTTTTAGGGTGCCAAGGTGCTTTGTGGGGGTGAACCATTTGCTCCCAGCGACCCTAAACTGAAAGGGGGCTTCTTCATGTCTCCTTGTGTCCTTGGTGAGTAACCTAACTGAACCTTGAACCTCTGCCTTACTTGAACGAGCATGCAACTTAAGGCCCTAAAAGGATATGAGAGAGCTTAAAGAGAAATAACATTCCATTGCATATGAATGGAAATGTCTGCTTGTCCTTATAGACAACTGCAGAGACGACATGACCTGTGTGAAGGAGGAGATCTTTGGGCCCGTCATGTCCGTATTGCCCTTTGACACGGAGGAAGAGGTCCTGCAGAGAGCCAACAATTCCACCTATGGGTTGGCCTCTGGCGTCTTCACCAGGTACCACCTCAGTTGTCTGGTTTACCTTAAGATACTCCTCCATCCGTAATGTTTTATGTAAAGGATAATGGACTCCACGGCATTTGAGTATCAGAAAAATAATGCAGGTTTGAGATGGTAATACGGACTCTATGCAAAGCAAAGTGTCTGTTACACCTCGAAGTGCATTATTCTGACACTCGAACGCCATGGAATCCATTATACCACTGTTGCCACACTTGCTGCTATAATTTCCACATTTTGATCGTTAAAACTAGCTTATTTGTAGACTTACTTCTTTCTGCCACACATCGTCTAATTTCTCAATGAACAGAATAAACTGCTGTTACTAGTTCTAATTAATTCTTATTGATTTTGAACACTTTTTGCAACATTTTGAAAACATTTTGGGGAGTAAAGACTAAAGAGAGGCTTGAATGTTTGATATTATTTCCTTCACTGTAGGGATATATCCCGTGCTCACCGTGTGGCCGCGGCCTTGCAGGCGGGCTCCTGTTTCATAAACAACTACAACACCAACGCCCTAGAGATGCCTTTCGGTGGCTACAAGATGTCAGGTACGTATGCGTTTATCCAACTGAAACAGAACTCAGAACAGCAATTGCATCATATTCCATGTCATTTGTGAAAGGCCATCTTGTCTCTCCTCATTAATTTTTTTCATCTGTTTTCTCTGACCGCAGGCTTTGGTAGGGAGCTTGGCCAGGTGACTGTTGAATATTACACTCAGCTGAAGACTGTGGTAGTTGAGATGGGAGATGTGGAAAGCCTTTTTTAATATCTACAGTATGTCAGCAATGACTTATGCCTTCTCAACGTGCCATGATATTGTGCATGTATGTAGCAAAGTGCCGAGAATAGTGTAGATTTGCACAAGTTTTTTTTGTTTTGTTTATTCGATCAATGTTTCAGCATTAACTATGACCATGATACTGGCAGGTTGTTAACTTGTCTTAAAGGTTTGTAACCATATTGATCACCAAGGTTTTGTATTGTTGCTCTGCTGCCTTAACCAAAAATAACTTTCTAATCTTAGTTAGCACTTGGTGTAAAGTCTTTTTGGTCTAAATTAGACACTTTAATCTATGTTAACATTTCCCAGGTATGTAAAGAGTTGCATTTGTATTTGTTCTGTCACATTTTTAATAATAATAATAATAATAATAAAACTAGAATGCATTTCCCGGTGGGAAAGTGCGAAGTGTGCTTGCTCAGACGCGCCACGACAGCGCCCGGTAGGAGACACGACCGCTTGTCCTCAGGTCAAAGCGCCAAAGTTTGGCCAAGACGCGAAGCTGCTTCGAGTTTGGCGGCGTTGCCCTCGATTGCCGAATTCTTACACTGACCTGACAAGTTGCCTAGATTCATCAGTGGTATGGCCCAGAGCACCTCCAATGTAAAAATGTAGATGTCATCCCAAAGACGTAAAGAGATATGAGCCAAAATGCATTTTTGCTAATTGCGGCGCCCCCTAGTGGCCAAATTACAACACATTTACTGAGGCTACTTTGGATGGTGTCCAAAATCATGCCGCCAAATATGGTCTCAATACCTCAAAGCGTCTCCGAGATTTTACCTCACTTCCTGTTTGTTGGATATTCCCACGGGTGTTGTTCGGCCGTAGCCTCGAGGCCGGAGGCTACGGCCGAACAACACCCGTGGGAATATCTAGCAACAACCCACTCCCACTCGTGCTATATTGCTTAAATATGTATATACTGCATGGGCAATTCCATGCAAAACTGTCAAGTCCATAACCCCACACAGCATCATACTATGATGTGGATGATGATTTCTTAAAAGTTTACCAAAGTTTGGACGCTTCAACATAGAATTTGATTGGCTGTCAAGGGCTAACGCTTTGATGTATGAAAATGAAATGTACACCTCTAAGGTCTGTAGACCTTGTGTTGAATTAAGTATGAGTTGTTCACGTGTAGCCAGCATGAAACACGTAACCACTGAAGGAAGGAGGGAGCCTAAGGAACTAGGCATGTTTCTAGAACAAATACGGGTAGCCTAATGTTATAGCTATTCTGTTATGCGGGAACATCCGCAGTTTACTCACTGTTGAATAAGTTGCAATGTGTTATAGCCTCAAATGGATGGTAAAATAAACAGGACGACTCACCTGTTCAAATGATGTAATAGGATAAAATTTGGTTTTGATATGTCAAAGCAACCAGGCTGTTACTGGTTAACGTTTCTGAATATGAAATCGATTTTGGATTGGTTGCATGTGATAAAAGCTGTGCCATTTCCTGTCCAGACAGCATTCATATTCAGAAATACTGTACACCGGCAACAAAGACACACACACACACACACACACACAAACAACTCTTTCAAACAGAAACGTCAGTCCGTTACATCTGCCTCTTGTCCACAAACTGCATGTCGCTGAGTTGACCAGCAACGAAGACTTTCACATAAACACACACACACACACACACTTACACACACACATACACATCACCCCCTCAAACACAAATATCTGTCTGTTACGTCTGCCTCATGTCCACAAACTGCATGTTGCACAGTTCACCCACATCTACCCACAATTCTTTGATTTATAAATAACCCCAGCATTAAAAAACTGCAATGTGTCAAATCTTATTATACAACAATTGGGTTCTATGAAGCGGTTTCTTTGTTTCTGATTGGCCGAGAGACGTTCCATGAGTTGAGATATCCCACGATAATCCACTCGGACTTTTCACAGCTAATAATAAATCACTCCGCGATACAATGTCAAATTGTCAAGTGTAAACCGAACTGTCACGTTGCATCCAAGCTGAAATACAGACGCTCAGAACATAGAATATGACGGAGGTGGATATTAGCTAGTTGGATGGCATGTAGGCTAAGTAAAATAGTGATGTTTCAAAGCTAAAAGCATGTCCTAACCAGACGCAATGCGAGCTAACGTTTATTAGGCTAGATTCTACATTGCTTGACAACGGGAGAGATAGAACTAACGACTGGCTTTTGGCCATAGCAACTTGCTTTTAGAACTAACGACTGGCCTTTGGCCATAGCAACCATCCATTTAGAACTAGTAACGGCAGTTTGTCCTGCATGAAGTAGAAATTTGTGGCGGAGAGAAGTTAGTTCTACAAACAAGACAGTTTTAGCGATTTAAACGTTTACATGATAATGGGAAATTAGCACAAAAAAGAAGTGGTAGAATTGTTGTATAAAAGCAATATAGCACTCGTGATCGTGGGTTGTTGTTGGATATTCCCACGGGTGTTGTTCGGCCGTAGCCTCGAGGCCGGAGGCTACGGCCGAACAACACCCGTGGGAATATCTAGCAACAACCCACTCCCACTCGTGCTATATTGCTTAAATATGTATATACTGCATGGGCAATTCCATGCAAAACTGTCAAGTCCATAACCCCACACAGCATCATACTATGATGTGGATGATGATTTCTTAAAAGTTTACCATTTCGCTCTTCTTGTTTGTACAACATATTCGATGACATTGTTAACATAATCATTTGCATTATATAAATGTAACCCCCTTTTCCACTCTTATGTCTCAACATATACTGGAGTCACATTCATAAACATAAACAGGATCCTAGGTTCTCAATTTGCTGGACTCACTTTCTACCATAAAGTTAAAGAATAGTAATAACAGAAGAAAAGGTAAGAAGGTGTTGATGGCGTGATTAACTAGTGTGGTCCCTCCACTGAAGAATTTCTATACCACTGCCCTGATGGAAATATGTAAATCCTCAGAAATGTCAAGTGACTACAGTTACTTCTACCTGCTTTGATATATCATTTCATAAAAAGAAATTTGGCCATAATAATTATATTGCAATTATATCAATTCAAGTTTTCTTTGCAGCACAAACAACAATAGGCTACAGTTTACTTTACTTCAGGGCGTAATGTTAACAACTTCGTTAACATTAAGTTTGTTTGTTTGTTGTTCTGTATTGACAGCAGACGGCAGAATGCAGGTGCACGCAATGGATATGTTTTTAAAGAGAGTGCATTCGCTTCCACATGAACCTCGGAATGTGCTGCACCAGAACAAAGACACTGAATGCTATGCTTTCTATCGTGCGTGTGGCTCGTTTTTCAGATTTGTTTGCTAAATTTAAAAAAGCCACACAATTTAACATTCTAGCCTGCAAATGGTTAAAGTGATGCTAGGGCCAGATGCTGCATAAGAAATGGAAAAACTCCACTGACCAGTTGGCCTTGCCAGTTGATCGCTAACGTGAGATACGTGGATGATGAGATTTCAGATCATTTTATTTGGCAAAGAACTGGACAATGCTACCGGAGATGAGATGTTCAGGGTAACAGAATTGTTGCCTGCTTTACAAATCATGAGCGTACAGGGGAGCTACATCCGGTGCAGAACTGAAGTGTTGAATTAGCTTCCACTATTAAAGTAGCTATAACAGATGTGGGAGATGGACCAGTCATCTAAAATGAATTGTACGCGTCGCGAACGGAACGCTTCAGTTACGCGTCCAGTATAGCTTTCCAGTTAAGTTAGCAGGGATATGCGTAGTTTGCACTGACGGGGCAGCATCGATGACAGGTCAAGTCAAGCTTCATAACGAAAGCCAAGCAGAAAAATCCTGCCATGGTAGCGACACATTGAGTGTCGGAAAACTCTTAACTGTAAAAAAAATATATATGCCCCCGACCTTGCTTTGAATCAAGTCGTAAAAATAGTTAATTATAGCCTATGTTAAGTCACGTCCCCTTCAAACACAATTACCCTATCCTCTGCAATGAAATGGGTATCCAAAATATCACATATGTTAAAGGCCGTATTGCAAGGTTTGCATTATTAAACAAATTTGCATTAGGTACTACTCATCTAAACTGTTATCCATTGTAGGCCTATTTGATGTTGCAATGATTTGAGGTTTGCAATGATTCTTCTTTCCCCCTCAATGTACTCTATTGCGTCACGTTGGGGACCACTGAACAAGCCCCCTTGAGATTGACATGAGAGAGGAGTAAAGAGAAACGGGCAAGACACGGTTCAGCAGTAAAAAGTGCAGATTATAGATAGATACATAGATATATACAGATATCCTAGATAGATACAGTATATAGACATATAGATATATATCACGTCACATTTTGCTGGTTGGGGGTGGCCTGACCAGCGATCACGCAGTCCACCACTGCAGTTTACATGGAATAGCACTGCCTTGCCTAGCCTACCACACGCACCTGCCATACACAGCTTACTTTCTCCCTGTCTTGGTAAGCCATACCCTGACGGTGTCAATGACAATCAATCAGGAGGAGTAGTTATTGAAAATAATCACGCTTTAGACATGACCAGCCTACTTGGCAGCAGCTTGCAACAGGGGGATTCATAGGTGGCACATAGACCATACAGCTAGCATGAATGCAAATATTTTTAGATCTTCTGACTAAGTTTACTGTACTTATTCAAACGACATCAGCACCACTGCCACTGGATATAAAGCAAACATTGACTTTCACTTGGTGCTTCATTGACTGTAAAAAAGTGTAATAATATTATCTATGCACTGCCTGATGTAGACTAGCTTGACTTGCTAGCTCGATGAGTTGCGAAATGATATCAGCAACACGTACTCGTTCCATATTAAACTTAGGCTACAGTTAACATAGTTTGGCTTTCCAGGCTACTTGGACCATGCATTTAATTACCTTTCACTGCCTTCACGTCTGCCAGGCTCCAAACTGTCTTCATAACAGCAGTTGCAATTCAGTATAAACAGCCTCGGTAAAGTTAAAACCAACTAGCGATGCTAGTCGCGATTAGCATTTGAACTGCAGTTAGGTAACCTACCCTCATAACTAGACGGCTTCCCAGGCTACTTGGACCATGCATTTCATTACCTTTCACTGCCTTCACGTCTGTCAGGCTCCAAACTGTCTTCATAACAGCAGTTGCAATTCAGTATAAACAGCCTCGGTAAAGTTAAAACCAACTAGCGATGCTAGTCGCGATTAGCATTTGAACTGCAGTTAGCTAACCTACCCTCATAACTAGACCTCTCAAATTTCGAAAAATGCATTAAAATAACATTGGACTACGTTGTTATTTTTGTTAAACCTTAGGGTGGCTATGATATAAATGGTGTAACGAAATTTGAAGTGTAAATATACAAACTTTATGAAAGTGTAAGCCACAACCTTTTCCTACAGGAATACATGGAAAACATAACCCCATAACCTCCATAAGGAGACCTCCCCAAATTCAGAAACATTTATTAAATTGAAATGGACAACAACGTTATCTTTGGTAAACTCTTAGGTGGCTATGATATAAATTATGTGACGAAATTCGAAGTCTAAACACACTTACTGTTGAAAGTGTAACTGCGATTTCCATAGGACTACATTCTAATTAAAATCCTCGTTGCCTCACGCACACCACTCTACTTCCGGTATTTCGCCTGCTTTGTGGGGGTGTCATATGATCCTCTGAGTGAAATACCCAGAATGCTCAGGTCAATACAAATGATCCAAAACACACCGTCACTGAGAAACATCGTGTGATTGTCTACTATATATAACAACTGAACACACATTATATTCAACAGCGAGTAAGTCCGTACTTGTCCCTTGGGACCATAGCATCTCTAAAAATTACCCTGTCTCGAGACATAAGACCCCAAGCATTCTTCTCTTTTCCCGCGCTATGTGCGCGCATGCGCACTTAACACAAAAACGTGACCTAAGACGTGTGGTTAGCATGCAATTGCACTCCTAGTCGCAGGTTCGAATCCCGATGGAAGCCTGCTGTAAAATCGGCGTATGTATAATATGGAAACCTTATATACATGTTCTAATTCTTAAAATGATTAAATATGTTGTGTTGAACCTATAGTTAATGCAATACATATATTTTTCATTTACAGTATGTCTTTTTATCTCCTGTGTTAATTCCACTAAATTATACAATAAATATGATCATTGTTATTATGATTAGCTATATAAACACGTATTATTATTATTATTATCTATATAAACACTGTTTATTGCTTTAAAATTGATATAGGATCTTATTTGTTTCATAGGACACGACAACAATGATAACAGTATATAACAACACAATTTATTAGAAATATGAAGTCATATGACTGAATTAATGCATAATAAAGGTCCATGAAATAGAATCCTCAGTAAAAAGGGGTCAAACAACAGCTTGGGCCTGGAAATAACTGGTCCCAGCCACTGGCTCGGCTGGATCTGGATCTGCTACTGGCCCCTGGAAGGGTGCATGGCCAGTTTTACACAGCACACACATCAATAAGAACACAGGGCAGTGTAAGGTGTCAAAGCACAGGTGCAGAATAACAACAGCATATCAGGGGGAACACACATCACATAGAATTATTACTATTATTTTTTTTACACAGCACATCAATCACAACATAGGCAATGTAAGGTATCAAAGCACAGGTGACAGCATAGGCAGTGTAAGGTGTCAATGCACAGGTGACAGCATAGGCAGTGTAAGGTGTCAAAGCACAGGTGACAGCATAGGCAGTGTAAGGTGTCAATGCACAGGTGACAGCATAGGCAGTGTAAGGTGTCAATGCACAGGTGACTGCATAGGCAGTGTAAGGTGTCAAAGCACAGGTGAAGAACACCAATAACCTGGTTTAGAACAGCGACCTGTCAGGGAGGAACAGACATGGCATACAATTCTGTTTTTTTTCACAGCACATCCATCAACAACAGCATAGGCAGTGTAAGGTGTCAAAGCACAGGTACAGAACAACAACAGCACATATAATTGCAGAACCACAGCAGCACATCAGGGGGGAACGCACAAGACATACAATTAGTTATTTTTTTGTTTTACACAGCACATCCATAACATCATAGGCAGTGCAAGGTGTCAAAGCACAGGTGGTGCACAGGTACAGAGCAACAACAACCTGGTTTAGAACAGCAGCACATCAGGGAGGAATACACATGGCATACAATTAGGTTCTTTTTGTACAGTACACAGCACATCAACAACAACATAGTAGGCAGTAGGCAGTGTAAGGTGTCACAGCACAGGTGACAGCAAAGGCAGTGCAAGGTGTCAAAGCACAGGTGACAGCATAGACAGTGTGAGGTGTCAAAGCACAGGTGCAGAACAACAACAGCACATCAGGGAGGAACACACACAGCATTTTTTTTCTTAAATAGTGTCAGTGTGCTGTAGAAGAGTTGTGGCAGGGTGGATGGACCGGTGTTTGTTGAAAGCCTCCACACCGCGGCAAGGTCCCGGTCCTTGTGGTCCCCACTGCAAACAACTATATACACCTGCCCAAGCAAGAGTGCTAAATCAGTCTGGGGCTCGACCCTGGTCCCTCCCCTTCATCTCCCTCAGCCAGGCCTCCACACTCTTACCCGCCACGGCAGAACAAAAATGTACCGTAGCGGGTGTGTCTGTCGGTGACTGTCCCTGTCTGTGCCGCTGCCCTCTGCTCAGCCCTCTTCCTCCTCGCCCATTCAGTTTTGTATGAAGAGACAGGCTGAGCAGGAGGTGCTGCCTGCACTGCTTGTTGTCCTTGCTGTCCTGTCCAGCAGCTGCAGTGCAGGCACCTGAGGGCCGGCGTGATGTGCGGCGGCCAGCGGCAGAGGGAGGACGTGTGGGGCTGGCGTTGTCCGAGGGAGCGTTGGGGGGGGTTAGGGATGGGGAGCACCCTCACAGTCTGTTGGGGCAGTGAGAGGTCCAAGAGGAGAGGCTGTGTAGCACGAAAAGGTCCTGTTGCAGCTGCAGCAGCTGTTGGTGGCACGGCCAGGACAGCAGCTGAGGGGGCAGGCGGTAATGGCGCCAGTAGCCGTAACGGCGCTGGCAGAACAGGCACCGATGCTGCCACAGCCGGTGCTGCTGCCAGTGTCACCGCCACCCTTGCTGCTGCTGTCGGCACCTGGCCTGTAGGCACCACAGTTGCTGCTGTCGGAGGACGATCCACCGCCGCTGCTGCTGGGCCCGGCGCTGTCGCTGACGCTGGCACTGCCACTGCCACCGCTTCCGCCGCCGCTGCTGAGCCCGCTGCCGCCGCTGGTGCCAGTGGTCGTCCCTCTGCTGCAACGCCTGGAGCAAAACAGTGAAATGACACAGCACAGTATTAAACGAGCACTGCATTGAGCGAGCATTACAGGTTAAACTACATATAATTGCAATATTACCAGGAATAACACACATAAGACTAATGATATCCTAGTACTACACATTCACTATTGAAACATAGTGAATAACATAACAAATTAACATAACGTGACACAACAGGTAAATAATGACCCCCAGGGTTAATGCATTTACAGCAATTAAAAAACAGGCTTATTGTTAATGCATAAAACTTAAACTTCAACTTTATCTTTTGATTTCACGTGGTGATATTATAATCTTAAGGGTCTAAAGATACTAACTGTATGGTCTTTTCATAATTATATGTTGTGTGTGTTCAGTGATCGTCACATGTTTACACTGTAGCATCGAATACAACCCCATTCATTTCCAATGCAATGCCTTACATTACATTACATTACATGCTGGCGAGCTCTCAAAATGCATTTTATCTTTGATCAGACTATTTGGCTAGCTTCCCTAGACTGTGTAGATGTAATTACTACAGTTTGGAGTAGAAATTCGAAATGTAAATATAGTTTACATGTGTAAACAGGACGCCTGACGTGTCGACGTTCGATAATGCTAGTTATTCGCGAATTAGCATAAATAGCTAACTAATTATCTATCTTTAAATACCAAAACCGTAATAGGCCTACATAGACAAATTCCATGTTAGTACATTGTAAAAGTGCTCTGGGGTGACAATGTTGCGCAAATACATTCGAAATATTTTCTTAATTTTAGTTTTACTCACTCAGTGAAAACACTCTCGTTGCCGCCGTAGTTCAAAAAACTGTAGATAATCCGAGCTGCTGATTGGCCCTGAGAAACAGAGAACTGTCGACAATCCAAGCTGCTGATTGGCCTGAAGCAGAGAACTGTCGATAAACTGTCGACAATCCGAGATGCTGATTGGCCTGAGGCAGAAAACTGTCGATAAACTGTCGACAGAACTGTCGATAACGCGAGTTGCTGATTGGCTGGCAAACAGAGAGCATTGCTTGGCACAGAGCCTAGAATTACACCATTGGTGAACCGCTGCGGACCATCCCATGTCAGTCAATCGAGGATTGAGTACTATCGAGATTGAAATCATGATGTCATTGAACTGTATGCGTCAAACTTGGGACAATGCTGTGCTGTGGCGTACGCATCAGTACCTTTTACAAGAATGGCAATAAATAGATTTTTTTTTAAAAATATCAACATTGTATCTTAAATCACTCTGAAATGTCCTTTTGGCATGACCTAAAGCAATTTAAGATGAGCTATTCCGATTAATAGTATACATTCACCAACACTCATGTTTTTGCTAATTATAGAGCCATCGACAGACCAAATAACACCAAATTTATTGGGGGTGCTTTGAATGGGGTCTCAAGTCATCCCACCAAATATGGCTTTCATACGTCACAGCATATCCAAGATAGGCGCACTTCCTGTTTGGCGGCTTCGCTCGCTGAATTTAATTGGTTATCACAGGCGAACGCTTGGACGTATGAAGACGAAATCAAGGCGGTTGATCCACCTTGGTCTGTAGATCACGCGTGCCAAGTTTCATGACGATCGGATAAACTATGCGGCCAGGGTAGCTTTACTTTGACTTTGAACAAAATTCAAAATGGCGGAAAATCCATCATGGCGGAAAATTACATCACATGGTGCGTTGGAATCAGCTGAGTCAGAGGATTCCAATGGTATAAGTTTTATCAATATCGGCCATACGGATCAAAAGTTACGGGCATGAACATGTTTTCCATCTTTGACCAGTTGGTGGCGCTAGAGCGTGAGAGTGGCGAGCATGAAACCTGGTGGTGTCAATCAGGGTAGTCTCCTCTATCAGCATACCAAATTTCATGACTTTATGTCTTACGGTTTGGGCTACAGGTGGAAAAATGTGTGGGCATCAGCGCTCAAAAGTCGCTTTTCCATTCATTCCTATGGGGAAAAATCGACCGGAAAAACTGGAATAACGGGAGAACGACAAGGCGTATCGAAAAGCTTTATACAAGCCACCATCCTCGCATCAGGACGCACGCGTGAGAAGTGGAACGGCGTCTCTAGCTCCAAATCCCTAGGACAAGATAGGGAGACAAAAATGTTCTGCAAGATAAATAAATTTGATAATAATAATAGGAAGAACAATAGTGTGCTTTTGCAAGCACACTAATAATAAACTATTATGGATGCATTGACACAAGCTGCATACACATTCATTTTTCTTTATTTATGTTTGATCCATCTTCCTCTTGGAAAATAAATAATCGGAAACAATTGAAAATAGCTTGACATTGTTGAACTCCAGCTCATTCATCCACAAAGATGCTGTGGACAGGTTTTGTAGACTGGTGCGACAACTGTGACCACTGACCATACATGGTAATAACATTAATCAGCGGACTTCATGCAAGTATTAGGCATTCACATTGACACCAACCTGAGATGGCATTTGTAGTGTTTGCTCTAATATGCACCAGCACTTTATCGTGAACTGTATTTAATATGCACCAGTCCAGGACTTTACTGTAAACCTATCGGCAAAACAATGTCTTTAATGTGTTCGGCTTGCCAGGCTAACTTTACTGTGCATTGCACTTTAATGTACACCAGAGCCCCATACTCATAAGCTGATATGTGCCAGCAATTTTATATGTACTAGCTAGCACTTAATATGCACCAGCACTTTATTGTGCACCATACAATATTGATGAAAGTGTAAGCCACAACCTTTTCCCATAGGAATAAATGGAAAACTTAGCCTCCACAACGAGGCCTCCCCAAATTCAGAAAAAAATATTAAATTGAAATCGGACAACATTGTTATCTTTGGTAAACTCTTAGCTTTGTATCTTTAGAAAACCAGTCATGTTTTTGAATGGTCGTGCATCATTCCCTCAGTTTGCCTTGAGATGGGAGAAATATGGATTTCAATGAAACCCATGAATAGGACTTCCTGCTTTCAATGATGTAAAAATAATTTACATCATTGAAAGCAGTAAGTCCAACATTGAAATCTGTATTTCTCCCATCTCAAGGCAAACAAAAATGTGGTAGCAAATGGAGAGCCAGTGGAGCGATGCGAGGACCGGGGTGATATGTCCACGCTTTTTCATACAGGTGAGGAGTCGGGGAGCTTGGTGGCTGCCTAGCCTGGCAGTCTTGGTCCCTCAGTCCATGGCAGTGCTCCTGGGTGTACTAGAGAGATGGTGGATTCTGTGTCCACTAAGGCTTGGCAGAGAATGCCCTTTTCAGGAACGCAGTTGGAATAAAGGTCCATAGCCGCACAGCTCATAGAGCTCATGGCCAGCACCGCCACTGGAAAAATATCATCATACTGGCTCTCATACAGCCAGTAATGTTACACTCACTCATTCCTTCAATCATAGGCTACATAATTTCTCTGATCTTTCAAGAGGGATAGTGTTGTGTATTCATGTGCTGTCTGTCATTCCACCACGCCATCAGAGGGCGCACTTACCCTGGTGGTTACTTCGATGTATGTGATGATTTGAAGTGCAAAAGCTGTGAACGTGAACTTCATGCTCGCCTCGTTCTCTTTATTACAATTATACTACGTAGGCTTTACATAGTCAAGCACCCAAGCAGTTGCACTATTGAAGGTTCTCCCGAATTTGGGTATGGATGATAAGGGCATGTTCTGTCTAAAACGGCAAAATCGGTTGAAACTCCTGAAAATGGGTGCATAGTTTTGCATGCTGGGGAGTCAAGAGCCTCTCATGCTGACCATGCGGAAAGCCAGGATTGAGCAACATTTTACTGTGGTTAGGGAAATCTCTCGACCTGGATTTATGCCATATAAAGAGATGCACTTTATATTCCCGACCAATCGGACAGTATTAAGAAATACGGCATTATCAAGTAGGCTAACCTAATTTTCGACTGGTTACTCTATCTGTCCATCACATGCTTTCCAACTTGATTGAACTCTCGCTCGCACCCTCCTTACTGTCTATGCACCCTCCCGTCACAGAGTGTGGGTGGGGATCCTCCCCAACAACTAACCTCGTAACAAGTGAGCATTTCACACTGCAACGGAGTGCACGGTCCTGCTTTTTTGATCTTCGGCAAGGAGTACCAACTGCATGCTGAACGAGGAAAGGTGGGACATAGCATCTACTTTTGTGAATTCAGAAACTGCACGTTAGCTATTTCCATCAACACAGGCTAGTGACCATCTTTTACGGACTATGGGAGGTATAACGCAGTCCGAGTCCCAGGGCCATAACCGTATTCAGGAGCGGACGTGACGTACGTATTACTTGGATGTGATTGGTCGATGACCTACAATCGTGACTGCATCCGCCGCAAAATTAATCCCGCGGTCTTTTCACCACAGCCAAAACGCAGAAGCAACGTGGATTTTACGTGCCTACGTTTATGTCAAACACATCGTGATTGGCTCATGAAGGAGCAGATACGTGAAACACGCTGCACATAGCCATATGGAGAAAGGTAGGAAACATCGTTTTTTCTCGTCCCTCAAATTTAATAATAGTTTGTTTTTTTATGTCGATCAAAATAATATTTACTGGTCAACAGACTTTCACATGTGTAAATGCTGGAAAGGGCGATCTTTAGCCCAATTCAAAGTAAAATGACTTAGGTGTAAGTAGGTTAGCCAACAATAACGTTATCCTACGTTATCCTACGTGGTAATTAGCTTAATAAATTATTGTTCTCGTTGGTTATATGTTAACAATAACGTTATCCTACGTTATCCTACGTGGTAATTAGCTTAATAAATTATTGTTCTCGTTGGTTATATGTTATATCCAACTCTTGGCTCTAACAACATATTAAAAAGCTGTGTAACACACTGAAATGTAAACTCTCAAATTGTAGATAGGCCTACATGGGAAATGAATGGCTAAATGCAATGACTATTCAATATGTTTGCATTTGAAATTTGTCTCATGTAAAAAGACGTGCAAAATACTGCAACATCTACTTTATAGCTATAAACAAAGTCCTTTAAGTGTCTCTGCTATAAATCAGTGGAATACTGATACTGGGGGGTGTTGATTTATTAATTGATTAATTTATTAATGTGACTGCTGAGCCTGTATCTTGTCATGGTTTTTCTTAAATTAAATCTAAAACATTACTATTGTTAAGTATTTTGCTAATTGGTATTATCTGTTAAGGGTCAAATAATTTTGCCTTGTTTTTCTGTTGTTTCTGTCCAGTAGGTGAGTGTTGATCATTTGTTTGGTACCTATTCCCCCAAGAGGGGTGCCAGTGTCCTGATGCTGACCAGTGCCACCGGTTCCGCCACTTGGTTCCTGCTGGAGCCTTAGCACCAACTGGATGAGGGGACTCCTCTCTGTGTTGAATTCCCGGCTGTCTAAGGCTTTGAAGTGGTATGATATGGGGTCACTAATCCTCAAATGCTGCCAGAAGGCTCTCTTTTCAATTTTATTCAAAAGTATCTGTCAATGTAAAGCACACAGAAGGGTGGAATATATCTTATTATGCCATAAATGGCACCTGCTCCTCACAAGCATTCCAAAAATATATGATTTAGGCTACTTAATGTGATCTGTCTTGTTACACCCTAAAAACTACCACTACTCAAAAGTGTCCGTCAATGCAAACTTAATGTGATCTGTCTTCATGTTACAGGAGAGTGGTGTCAAACTACAAGACCGCCAGCATGTAAACAAGGCCTTGTTTGTCCTTGTTTGGCTACTCACCACTCTTCTAATTCCTGAAGAGGCTGAAGCATGCTGGCCTTGACACCTCAGTCCTTGCTTCCATTAACAGCTGTGTTATGGTCTACTGCAACGGGTGGATAAGGAGGGCAAATGACAGGTATTTTACATCACTTTTACATTACTTTTACTGTCATATTTAGAAAATACTCAAAAAGGTAAAACTTTACTTTTTTGATATCAAAACTTACACCTGGCTTGACATAGTTGGATTGGCGTTAGTGAAACGAGTTGCGCAAGGATGACCAGACAACGCTATTCGCTTTATCACTTATCTTGGATGTCTTAATTCTGCTTTTGTGAAACCCCACTGCTGTTGTTGTCTGTTGTTGTTGTTGTTGTTCTGTGGTGTATGTGTTATTGTTGTGTGCACTGGTAGTGACGTTGTTGTGTGTTGTTTTTTGGTGGGCTGATGGTTGTTGTAGACTGTTTTTGAAAAAGAACACTAACTGTAGGCATATCAATGCTCTTGGATGGGGATTTTTGTTGTTGTTGTTGTTGTGTGATCATTGTTGTGTGATCGTTGTTGTTGTGTGATGTGTGATGTGTGATCATTGTTGTTTTTGTTGTTGTGTGATAGTTGTATGATTGTTGTTGTTGTTGTGTGATCGTTGTTGTTGTGTGATTGTTCTTGTGTGATGTTGTTGTGTGATTGTTGTTGCTGTGTGTGATCGTGTTGTTGTTGTTGTGTGATTGTTGTTGTTATTGTGTGATCGTTGTTGTAGTGTGATTGTTGTTATTGTGTGATCATTGGTGTAGTGTGATCGTTGTTATTGAGTGATCGTTGTTATTGTGTGATCATTGTTGTTGTGTGATTGTTGTTGTTGTGTGATCCTTGTTGTTGTGTGATCCTTGTTGTTGTTGTTGTGTGATCATTGTTGTTGTTGTTGTTGTTGTTGTGTGATCATTGTTGTGTGAAAGTCGTTGTTGATGTTGTTGTTGTGTGAACGTTGTTGTTGTGTGATGATTGTTGTTGTTGTTGTTGTGTGATCATTGTTGTTGTGTGATTGTTGATGTTGTGTGATGTGTGATCATTGTTGTTGTTGTTGTTGTGTGATCATTGTTGTGTGATCGTTGTTATTGTGTGATTGTTCTTGTGTGATGTTGTTGTGTGATTGTTCTTGTTGTTGTATGATTGTTGTTGTTGTGTGATCGTGTTGTTGTTGTTGTGTGATTGTTGTTGTTATTGTGTGATCATTGTTCTAGTGTGATCGTTGTTATTGTGTGATCATTGTTGTTGTTGTGTGATCGTTGTGTGATTGTTGTTGTTGTGTGATCATTGTTGTTATTGTTGTTGTAGTGTGATCCTTGTTGTTGTTGTTGTGTGATCGTTGTTGTTGTTGTTGTTGTTGTTGTGTGATCATTGTTGTGTGAAAGTCGTTGTTGATGTTGTTGTTGTGTGAACGTTGTTGTTGTGTGATGATTGTTGTTGTTGTTGTTGTGTGATCATTGTTGTTGTGTGATTGTTGATGTTGTGTGATGTGTGATCATTGTTGTTGTTGTTGTTGTGTGATCATTGTTGTGTGATCGTTGTTATTGTGTGATTGTTCTTGTGTGATGTTGTTGTGTGATTGTTCTTGTTGTTGTATGATTGTTGTTGTTGTGTGATCGTGTTGTTGTTGTTGTGTGATTGTTGTTGTTATTGTGTGATCATTGTTCTAGTGTGATCGTTGTTATTGTGTGATCATTGTTGTTGTTGTGTGATCGTTGTGTGATTGTTGTTGTTGTGTGATCATTGTTGTTATTGTTGTTGTAGTGTGATCCTTGTTGTTGTTGTTGTGTGATCATTGTTGTTGTTGTTGTTGTTATTGTGTGATCATTGTTCTAGTGTGATCGTTGTTATTGTGTGATCATTGTTGTTGTTGTGTGATCGTTGTGTGATTGTTGTTGTTGTGTGATCATTGTTGTTATTGTTGTTGTAGTGTGATCCTTGTTGTTGTTGTTGTGTGATCATTGTTGTTGTTGTTGTTGTTGTTGTGTGGTCATTGTTGTGTGAAAGTCGTTGTTGTTGTTGTTGTTGTGTGATCATTGTTGTTGTGTGATTGTTGATGTTGTGTGATGTGTGATCATTGTTGTTGTTGTTGTTGTGTGATCATTGTTGTGTGATCGTTGTTATTGTGTGATTGTTCTTGTGTGATGTTGTTGTGTGATTGTTGTCGTTGTTGTATGATTGTTGTTGTTGTGTGATCGTGTTGTTGTTGTTGTGTGATTGTTGTTGTTATTGTGTGATCATTGTTCTAGTGTGATCGTTGTTATTGTGTGATCATTGTTGTTGTTGTGTGATCGTTGTGTGATTGTTGTTGTTGTGTGATCATTGTTGTTATTGTTGTTGTAGTGTGATCCTTGTTGTTGTTGTTGTGTGATCATTGTTGTGTGAACGTTGTTGTTGTTGTTGTGTGATCATTGTTGTGTGAACGTTGTTGTTGTTGTTGTTGTTGTGTGAACATAGTTGTTGTTGTGTGATTGTTGTTGTTGTTGTTGTTGTTGTGTGATTGTTGTTGTTGTGTGATGATTGTTGTTGTTGTTGTTGTGTGATCATTGTTGTTGTGTGATTGTTGATGTTGTGTGATGTGTGATCATTGTTGTTGTTGTTGTTGTGTGATCATTGTTGTGTGATCGTTGTTATTGTGTGATTGTTCTTGTGTGATGTTGTTGTGTGATTGTTGTTGTTGTTGTATGATTGTTGTTGTTGTGTGATCGTGTTGTTGTTGTTGTGTGATTGTTGTTGTTATTGTGTGATCATTGTTCTAGTGTGATCGTTGTTATTGTGTGATCATTGTTGTTGTTGTGTGATCGTTGTGTGATTGTTGTTGTTGTGTGATCATTGTTGTTATTGTTGTTGTAGTGTGATCCTTGTTGTTGTTGTTGTGTGATCATTGCTGTGTGAACGTTGTTGTTGTTGTTGTGTGATCATTGTTGTGTGAACGTTGTTGTTGTTGTTGTTGTTGTGTGAACATAGTTGTTGTTGTGTGATTGTTGTTGTTGTTGTTGTGTGATTGTTGTTGTTGTGTGATCGTTGTTGTTGTTGTTGTGTGATCGTTGCTGTAGTAGTGCTTCAGTGATGGTCTTTTCACGTTCTGTGTGTTTTGTTTCCCTCTGTTTGCAGGCAGTGTGCTGTGAGGACTGCTGCCCTGATTCATACGGAAGAACCAAGCCCGCAAGATGGTGTTATCAAGCACACAGAAGGGGGGAATATAGCTTATTGTACCTTAAATGACAAGTGCTCATCACAAGCATTCCAAAAATATATGATTTAGGCTACTTAATGTGATCTGTCTTCGAGTTACACCCTAAAAACTACCAACACTGTCAAAAGAGTCCGTCAATGCAAACGGTCGTGTCCTCCTGGCAGATGGTGTTATCAAGCACACAGAAGGGTGGAATATAGTTTATTGTACCTTAAATGACAAGTACTCATCACAAGCATTCCAAAAATATATGATATAGGCTACTTAATGTGATCTGTCTTCGAGTTACACCCTATAAACTACCAACACTGTCAAAAGTGTCCGTCAATGCAAACGGTGGCATCCTCCTGGCAGATGGTGTTATCAAGCACACAGAAGGGTGGAATATAGTTTATTGTACCTTAAATGACAAGTACTCATCACAAGCATTCCAAAAATGTATGATTTAGGCTACTTAATGTGATCTGTCTTCGAGTTACACCCTACAAACTACCAACACTGTCAAAAGTGTCAGTCAATGCAAACGGTCGCGTCCTCCTGGCAGATGGTGTTATGAAGCACACAGAAGGGTGGAATATAGCTTATTGTACCTTAAATGACAAGCACTCATCACAAGCATTCCAAAAATATATGATTTAAATTACTTAATGTGATCTGTCTTCGAGTTACACCCTAAAAACTACCAACACTGTCAAAAGTGTCCGTCAATGCAAACGGTGGCATCCTCCTGGCAGATGGTGTTATCAAGCACACAGAAGGGTGGAATATAGTTTATTGTACCTTAAATGACAAGTACTCATCACAAGCATTCCAAAAATGTATGATTTAGGCTACTTAATGTGATCTGTCTTCGAGTTACACCCTACAAACTACCAACACTGTCAAAAGTGTCAGTCAATGCAAACGGTCGCGTCCTCCTGGCAGATGGTGTTATGAAGCACACAGAAGGGTGGAATATAGCTTATTGTACCTTAAATGACAAGCACTCATCACAAGCATTCCAAAAATATATGATTTAAATTACTTAATGTGATCTGTCTTCGAGTTACACCCTAAAAACTACCAACACTGTCAAAAGTGTCCGTCAATGCAAACGGTGGCATCCTCCTGGCAGATGGTGTTATCAAGCACACAGAAGGGTGGAATATAGCTTATTGTACTTTAAATGACAAGTACTCATCACAAGCATTCCAAAAATATATGATTTAAATTACTTAATGTGATCTGTCTTCGAGTTACACCCTAAAAACTACCCGTGTTCAAAAGTGTCCGTCAATTCAAACGGTCGTGTCCTCTTGGCAGATGGTGTTATCAAGCACACAGAAGGGTGGAATATATCTTATTGTACCTTAAATGACAAGTACTCATCACAAGCATTCCAAAAATATATGATTTAAATTACTTAATGTGATCTGTCTTCGAGTTACACCCTAAAAACTACCAACACTGTCAAAAGTGTCCGTCAATGCAAACGGTCGTGTCCTCCTGGCAGATGGTGTTATCAAGCACACAGAAGGGTGGAATATAGCTTATTGTACCTTAAATGACAAGTACTCATCAGAAGCATTCCAAAAATATATGATTTAGGCTACTTAATGTGATCTGTCTTCGAGTTACACCCTAAAAACTACCCGTGTTCAAAAGTATCCATCAATGCAAACGGTCAAGGCCCACTGGCAGATGGTGCTAACAAGCACACAGAAGGGTGGAATATAGCTTATTATAGCTTAAATCACATCTACATTCTACAGGCATTCCAAAAATATATAATTTAGGCTACTTAAATTGATCTGTCCCCATGTTACACCCTTAAAACTACCCTTGTTCAAAAGCATCCGTCGATGCAAACGGTCACGGCCCACTGGCAGATGGTGTTAACAAGCACACAGAAGGGTGGAATATAACTTATTATAGCTTAAATCACATCTACACTCTACAGGCATTCCAAAAACATATGAGTTAGGCTACTTAAAATGTGTTCTTTTTTTATTTTTTACTTTGAATGTGTCACATAGCCTATGCCGGCGAATTAGGCACTACTTGATGATGTCTGGTAGCCATAGCTGCTGCCCTCAACATGGTGTAAGTGTTTTTGTATTTTGAATGTTTTTTTTTTTGTTCCATGGTGAGGGCTATGGGGTATGTTATTGAGCATGCTCTAATTTGTTTGTCATATGTACGAGCGGAGTAGTTTGCATTAATTATATTCATGGACCGGGTAAATTGTAATATATGCTTTCTTTCTCTTTTACAGACACTTGACATTTACTGTCAAAGCTACCATCAGAGCACCTCTCCCTACCCTGCAGGACATCTATACCCGAAGAGTGCAACAAGGGCCCAGAATATTTCATGACACATTTCACACCCTGACCATGGACTGTTTAAACCACTGAGGCCAAGCGTACATCTCTGTTTCCACATGGCTAAAACAGACTGAGGAGAAGTTTCTTTCCTCAAGCCATCCGCATCCCGAACACACATAACTCTTTAAACTACATTACATAGACTTGCCATACTGCACTTACAGTACACACACTGCACTTTGTACCCCCTGGATTATTCTGTGTCAAATCAGTATCTCAGGTTTTGCTAAAATAATGTCTATATATACAGTAGAATGGTTCCCAAAACCAAGGCCCGTGAAATATTTCTGTTCAAATCCTATATCTTCATATTATTACGGCAGGCTCGTTTTCGGCAAGGTCCTATATTTGGGGAAAAGTGCATAAATCAGTAACATTAAGGGTATGAATGTCAGTTTGTACATATTTACATATTATGTGTTATTAATGCCAATGTTTTCAATATGTAATGGGCTTGAAGATTTTAAAGGTTAAGCAAGGGAAGGGTGTGTTTTTTGGTAATTTTCATAGGATTAAAATGGTATGTAGAATAGCTAGTAGGCACTTATTTTAACAGGTATGTGAGCACAGCTCAGTGTATGGGCATTTAGTGTACAAGGTGCCAATGTTGTACCGTAGATACAGTCAAAATCATTGTTTTACCACAGGGTCAAGAATGAAAAGACATGGATATACAATGGAACCAAGTAAGTGTATTTATCAACGAATGAAACATGGTACATCATTGGCACTTTATACATGAAATTATCATGCCCAAAGATGGCCTCCACAATAAGGAATGTCTGAGAGTAAAACGGATACAAAATCAATTGTGAAAAAAATGTAGGCCTACTGTATGAAATTATAAAATTTAGTACAAATATTTGATTTAAAGGTAGACAAACCTTGAGTTAAAAAATCTGAAGCACAGCAACTATTTTCCTGGATTTTGTCTGATTTGACACAGAATGACCCCCCTTCCTTATTGTTTAATTATTTCTAAATACTTTCTTTATCCTATACACCTCTGCACAGGAAAGTTGTGGCGCTATAATGCCAGTTCTCTGTATGTGACAATTTCTTGAATCCTTCACAGAAGGCTCAATTTTGTATTGTGATATTTTGTGATTGTCTACAAAAATAAAAATACTTGTTACCAATTTGTGTTGTTTTTAAGTTTTTGACATCATTTTGGCATCATTTTTGATGTCATATTGATAAAAAAAAAATAAAATATGTCAATATGACTTTCATGATATAATTTTGACATAATGTTTGATGTAAAAAAAAAAATACATCAATATGACTTTCATTGTAGACTTATTTTGTCCTGCCTCCTGGCAACACAAAAGCAGCTAAAGGTCTCAAATGTCACAAACTATTTTGTTTTCACCCCCTTATGAATATGTATGCCACATGTTGGTTTTAGTTCTGGTATATATATAAATATACCATATATATAATAACTGGTATAACCTTATCAAGGCCTGTATAACTATGCAAATCAAGGACATCTAAACATAGGATTAGCATTTGTAACTTATATACCCCCATACTGATTAAATTTGGCATGTGACATCCGTATATGACACAAAATATGAGTGTGTAGTAAAATCACACATCACATATTCACAGACTCTATAGCGCCCCCTAGAAATCCAATATTTCCTATATTTGGCTCCGCCTCCTGTCAACACACAAGCAGCTGGAACTCTCAAATTTGACAAACTAGTTTGTTATCATCCCCTGTATCAAAATATGTGCCACATGCTGGCACATCCTTGAATTAGGTGGTCTAATCCTATCAAGGCCTGTCTGACCTATGCAAATTATGACCATCTATACCTAGGGTTAGAATTTCTAACTTGCATACCTCATAGACAGACTAAATTTGGTATGTGACATCTATGTATGACATAAAATATATGAGCGAAGTAAAACCACATCTCACATATTCACAGACTCTATAGCGCCCCCTAGAAATCTAGATTTTCCAATCTTTGGCTCCGCCTCCTGTCAACACACAAGCAGCTGGAAGTCTCAAATTTGACAAACTAGTTTGTTATCATCCCCTGTATCAAAATATGTGCCACATGCTGGCACATTGTTGAATTAAGTGGTGTAATCCTATCAAGGCCTGTCTGACCTATGCAAATTATGACCATCTATACCTAGGGTTAGAATTTCTAACTTGCATACCTCATAGACAGACTAAATTTGGTATGTGACATCTATGTATGACATAGAATATATGAGCGAAGTAAAACCACATCTCACATATTCACAGACTCTATAGCGCCCCCTAGAAATCTAGATTTTCCAATCTTTGGCTCCGCCTCCTGTCAACACACAAGCAGCTGGAGGTCTCAAATTTGACAAGCAAGTTGGCTATCACTCCCTGAATCAAAATATGTGCCACATGTCAACATTTCATGAAACAATGAGTGTGACACCTACTTAGGCCTATCTGGCCAATATGGGTGTCTGAATTGTAGTTTCTGAGTATGTCCTGACCATCGAACTTGCCAAGGCGGGTAAGGTCAGTGAAATTGGGTTTATTTCAGCACAGCATACCTCTGTGTGTCATAATCAGTCAAAATAAGGATGTTTTGATGGTTTGGGTATGATTTAAGAACTTTTGTGTATCAACTTATGTGAAAAATATGCTCTCTAACGTCAATTTCTAAAGCTGTCTTGTGGATCACAATTCCCACAGCATATAAGATCAGTGAAATTGTTTTTTTTTCAGTACAGCACACCTCTGTGTATCATAATCAATCAAAATATGGATGTATTAATGGTTTGGGTATGATTTAGGAACTTTTGTGTATCAACTTATGTGAAAAATATGCTCTCTGAGCATCAGTTTCTGAAGATGTCTTGTGGATCAAAATTCCTACAGCAGGTGAGATCAGTGGAATTGGATTTGTTTCAGTACAGCACACTTCTGTGTATCATAATCAGTCAAAATATGGATGTTTTAATGGTTTGGGTATGATTTAAGAACTTTTGTGTATCAACTTATGTGAAAAATATGCTCTCTGAACATCAGTTTCTGAAGATGTCTTGTGGATCAAAATTCCCACAGCAGGTAAGATCAGTGAAATTGGATTTGTTTCAGTACAGCACACCTCTGTGTATCATAATCAATCAAAGTATGGATGTTTTAATGGTTTGGGTATGATTTAAGAACTTTTGTGTATCAACTTATGTGACAAATATGCTCTCTAACGTCAATTTCTAAAGCTGTCTTGTGGATCAAAATTCCCACAGCACGTATGATCAGAAATGAGGTTTATTTCAGTACAGCACACCTCTGTGTATCATAAACAGTCAAAATATGGATGTTTTAATGATTTGGGTATGATTTAAGAACTTTTGTGTATCGATTTATGTGAAAAATATGCTCTCTAGCGTCAATTTCTAAAGCTGTCTTGTGGATCAAAACCCCCATTGCATGTACGATCAGTGAAATTGGGTTTCAGTGAAATCATTGAAATTTCGCACAACACACATCCAAATATTTATTTTAATGGTTCATCAACTTGTGTGCATACAAAACTGTCTGAAAACTAAACCGAATAGCTGTCTGGATGGTACTTTTCAAGGCTGTCACATACTGTAGGTCAAAACTGACCTGCAAATCATGTTTATTTATCACAACACATGTAAACATGAGAAACAAGCAGAAAATTTGTATTCTGAGGTGGTTGGTCCGAGTCATCAACTTGTGCGCATGCAAAACTGTCTGACCATAGCCAGAGTGCAGTCTATATGAACATAACTCACGTAACCCTAAGGTGCAATCAAGGTCTGCCTGTCTATGCAAATCATGAATGTATGTTTACTAAGACAGTCTACAGCATTCAGATGAATCTATGTCTTTTACAAACATACACACACATTGGTCCGAACAGCTCTGGTTCGAGCATATTTGTGCCACAATGGAGCAATTCCAGACCGAACTTCCCGACCTGAAATGTTGTGGAAAGGGCTAAGTTTGGCTGGCACCCAGGCTAAATGAATGTAGTAATACAAACTGAAATGACAAATTAATGCCTTTATTGTAATTGCATTGCAGTATAATGAATTTGTAGAGACGCTCAAGTAAGGTGCATATATATATAAAACCATAAACATGAAACATAAAAGCACAACTTCCCACTCTAATTTCATGTATTAATTGTTATCCTTCTTTATAATCTGCCGCTGCTGGCATTTATAGTGCTGGTGGTGCTGGTGGTGCTGGTGGTGCTGCTCCTGCCACTGCTGCTGCTGGTGGTGTTGGTGCTGCATCTGCTGCCGCTGCCTCAACAAACAGCTGATCATTGACATGTGCATTGTAGGACTGCACAAGCTGTCTCAGCTTTTCAGCTGTAAAAGCCTTACGTCCTGGACCTTTTCCTTTAAAAATGGCAAACAAAGCATGAAAATGTATCAAAATCACAAAAGAGTCAGAAACAAAGTTACACTCACCAGACAAAATATTACATACACTTACTGAACCTATGAATAATGAGTTGTTTGTCCAACATGAATTCAATTGTCAAAATAAAATAAGCAGAGATTTGCATAGGTTAATAGCAAGACAGGCATGGCCAACTTAGGCTATGCAATCATTATTGTTTTTGATCATTCTCTTATGACAAGCCAAATCATGATGTAACAGTTGTGTGCATGCAGTTGTACCAGTAAGAGTTGGTTATTCAATATTAACGTACCGTCACTGACTGAAGTGAAAGGCAACTCCTAAGCCCACCAAGGCAGCCTGCATTCCTCAGCATATTTGGGCCATGATACACCCTGAATTAGTGTTGAGGTAGAAAGGTGTTAAAGTGTAATCAGACACAGTAGTCTGCATCATTTCCATCTTTAAAAAAGGAAAATGAAAACATAGAATGCCGGTCATACCGTGCTTTTTTCGACCAATTGCCATCAAGCGTCTTTGGGTACCCAGAAAAGCGCTATAAAAAACTGAGGTATTATTATTATTATTATTATCAAGAAATATTTGGCACTGATGTCAGGATCAATATACTGTAGGTGGGTATACCGGCGGTCTCACTCCCCAAAGCATCTGTAAGACAGTACACAGTAGTGTCATTAAAAACAAATGTTAAGGTTCCATGTTTGAACTTCAAGAAAGGATTGACACAGAAAAAACTTTCAGTTATACATACCACTTGACGTGCATCTATTTGTGTAGAGGTTAACCAGCTCGGTCGTCCTCTCCTCTGTCCAAAAGGCCTCAAGATGCCATGGGCCTAAATTACCAGTAACAGAAAAAAAGGCATTACCAATTCTGGGTGTAACATGGGGACAGATCAGTTTAAGTGGCCTCAATCATATATTTTTGGAATGCCTGTAGAGTGTAGATGTGATTTAAGCTATAATAAGTTATATTCCACCCTTCTGTGTGCTTGTTAACACCATCTGCCAGTGGGCCGTGACCGTTTGCATCGACGGATGCTTTTGAACACGGGTAGCTTTTAGGGTGTAACATGGGGACAGATAAATGTAAGTAGCCTAAACCATATATTCTTGGAATGCCTGTAGAATGTAGATGTGATTTAAGCTATAATAAGCTATATTCCACCCTTCTGTGTGCTTATTAACACCATCTGCCAGTGGGCCGTGACCGTTTGCATTGACGGATACTTTTGAACACCGGTAGTTTTTAGGGTGTAACTCGAAGACAGATCATATTAAGTAGCCTAAATCATATATTTTTGGAATGCTTGTGATGAGTACTTGTCATTTAAGGTACAATAAGCTATATTCCACCCTTCTGTGTGCTTGATAACACCATCTGCCAGGAGGATGCCACCGTTTGCATTGACGGACACTTTTGACAGTGTTGGTAGTTTTTAGGGTGTAACTCGAAGACAGATCACATTAAGTAATTTAAATCATATATTTTTGGAATGTTTGTGATGAGTACTTGTCATTTAAGGTACAATAAACTATATTCCACCCTTCTGTGTGCTTGATAACACCATCTGCCAGGAGGACACGACCGTTTGCATTGACGGACACTTTTGACAGTGTTGGTAGTTTTTAGGGTGTAACTCGAAGACAGATCACATTAAGTAATTTAAATCATATATTTTTGGAATGCTTGTGATGAGTACTTGTCATTTAAAGTACAATAAGCTATATTCCACCCTTCTGTGTGCTTGATAACACCATCTGCCAGGAGGATGCCACCGTTTGCATTGACGGACACTTTTGACAGTGTTGGTAGTTTTTAGGGTGTAACTCGAAGACAGATCACATTAAGTAGCCTATATCATATATTTTTGGAATGCTTGTGATGAGTACTTGTCATTTAAAGTACAATAAGCTATATTCCACCCTTCTGTGTGCTTGATAACACCATCTGCCAGGAGGATGCCACCGTTTGCATTCACGGACACTTTTGACAGTGTTGGTAGTTTTTAGGGTGTAACTCGAAGACAGATTTCATTAAGTAGCCTAAATCATATATTTTTGGAATGCTTGTGATGAGTACTTGTCATTTAAAGTACAATAAGCTATATTCCACCCTTCTGTGTGCTTGATAACACCATCTGCCAGGAGGATGCCACCGTTTGCATTGACGGACACTTTTGACAGTGTTGGTAGTTCTTAGGGTGTAACTCGAAGACAGATCACATTAAGTAATTTAAATCATATATTTTTGGAATGCTTGTGATGAGTGCTTGTCATTTAAAGTACAATAAGCTATATTCCACCCTTCTGTGTGCTTGATAACACCATCTGCCAGGAGGATGCCACCGTTTGCATTCACGGACACTTTTGACAGTGTTGGTAGTTTTTAGGGTGTAACTCGAAGACAGATCACATTAAGTAGCCTAAATCATATATTTTTGGAATGCTTGTGATGAGTACTTGTCATTTAAAGTACAATAAGCTATATTCCACCCTTCTGTGTGCTTGATAACACCATCTGCCAGGAGGATGCCACCGTTTGCATTGACGGACACTTTTGACAGTGTTGGTAGTTTTTAGGGTGTAACTCGAAGACAGATCACATTAAGTAATTTAAATCATATATTTTTGGAATGCTTGTGATGAGTACTTGTCATTTAAAGTACAATAAGCTATATTCCACCCTTCTGTGTGCTTGATAACACCATCTGCCAGGAGGATGCCACCGTTTGCATTCACGGACACTTTTGACAGTGTTGGTAGTTTTTAGGGTGTAACTCGAAGACAGATCACATTAAGTAGCCTAAATCATATATTTTTGGAATGCTTGTGATGAGTACTTGTCATTTAAAGTACAATAAGCTATATTCCACCCTTCTGTGTGCTTGATAACACCATCTGCCAGGAGGATGCCACCGTTTGCATTGACGGACACTTTTGACAGTGTTGGTAGTTTTTAGGGTGTAACTCGAAGACAGATCACATTAAGTAATTTAAATCATATATTTTTGGAATGCTTGTGATGAGTGCTTGTCATTTAAAGTACAATAAGCTATATTCCACCCTTCTGTGTGCTTGATAACACCATCTGCCAGGAGGATGCCACCGTTTGCATTCACGGACACTTTTGACAGTGTTGGTAGTTTTTAGGGTGTAACTCGAAGACAGATCACATTAAGTAGCCTAAATCATATATTTTTGGAATGCTTGTGATGAGTACTTGTCATTTAAAGTACAATAAGCTATATTCCACCCTTCTGTGTGCTTGATAACACCATCTGCCAGGAGGATGCCACCGTTTGCATTGACGGACACTTTTGACAGTGTTGGTAGTTTTTAGGGTGTAACTCGAAGACAGATCACATTAAGTAATTTAAATCATATATTTTTGGAATGCTTGTGATGAGTGCTTGTCATTTAAGGTACAATAAGCTATATTCCACCCTTCTGTGTGCTTCATAACACCATCTGCCAGGAGGACGCGACCGTTTGCATTGACTGACACTTTTGACAGTGTTGGTAGTTTGTAGGGTGTAACTCGAAGACAGATCACATTAAGTAGCCTAAATCATACATTTTTGGAATGCTTGTGATGAGTACTTGTCATTTAAGGTACAATAAACTATATTCCACCCTTCTGTGTGCTTGATAACACCATCTGCCAGGAGGATGCCACCGTTTGCATTGACGGACACTTTTGACAGTGTTGGTAGTTTATAGGGTGTAACTCGAAGACAGATCACATTAAGTAGCCTATATCATATATTTTTGGAATGCTTGTGATGAGTACTTGTCATTTAAGGTACAATAAGCTATATTCCCCCCTTCTGTGTGCTTGATAACACCATCTTGCGGGCTTGGTTCTTCCGTATGAATCAGGGCAGCAGTCCTCACAGCACACTGCCTGCAAACAGAGGGAAACAAAACACACAGAACGTGAAAAGACCATCACTGAAGCACTACTACAGCAACGATCACACAACAACAACAACAACG
This sequence comes from Sardina pilchardus, assembly GCF_963854185.1. NCBI lineage: Eukaryota > Metazoa > Chordata > Actinopteri > Clupeiformes > Clupeidae > Sardina > Sardina pilchardus. Next base: position 21,366,616 of record NC_085008.1, on the reverse strand, counting down.
ATCACACAACAACAACAATCACACAACAACAACAACAACAACAACAATCACACAACAACAACTATGTTCACACAACAACAACAACAACAACAACGTTCACACAACAATGATCACACAACAACAACAACAACGTTCACACAACAATGATCACACAACAACAACAACAAGGATCACACTACAACAACAATAACAACAATGATCACACAACAACAACAATCACACAACGATCACACAACAACAACAATGATCACACAATAACAACGATCACACTAGAACAATGATCACACAATAACAACAACAATCACACAACAACAACAACACGATCACACAACAACAACAATCATACAACAACAACAACAATCACACAACAACATCACACAAGAACAATCACACAATAACAACGATCACACAACAATGATCACACAACAACAACAACAACAATGATCACACATCACACAACATCAACAATCACACAACAACAATGATCACACAACAACAACAACAACAATCATCACACAACAACAACAATCACACAACAACAACATCAACAACGACTTTCACACAACAATGACCACACAACAACAACAACAACAACAACAACGATCACACAACAACAACAACAAGGATCACACTACAACAACAATAACAACAATGATCACACAACAACAACAATCACACAACGATCACACAACAACAACAATGATCACACAATAACAACGATCACACTAGAACAATGATCACACAATAACAACAACAATCACACAACAACAACAACACGATCACACAACAACAACAATCATACAACAACAAGAACAATCACACAACAACATCACACAAGAACAATCACACAATAACAACGATCACACAACAATGATCACACAACAACAACAACAACAATGATCACACATCACACAACATCAACAATCACACAACAACAATGATCACACAACAACAATCATCACACAACAACAACGTTCACACAACAACAACATCAACAACGACTTTCACACAACAATGATCACACAACAACAACAACAACAACAACAATGATCACACAACAACAACAACAAGGATCACACTACAACAACAATAACAACAATGATCACACAACAACAACAATCACACAACGATCACACAACAACAACAATGATCACACAATAACAACGATCACACTAGAACAATGATCACACAATAACAACAACAATCACACAACAACAACAACACGATCACACAACAACAACAATCATACAACAACAAGAACAATCACACAACAACATCACACAAGAACAATCACACAATAACAACGATCACACAACAATGATCACACAACAACAACAACAACAATGATCACACATCACACAACATCAACAATCACACAACAACAATGATCACACAACAACAACAACAACAATCATCACACAACAACAACGTTCACACAACAACAACATCAACAACGACTTTCACACAACAATGATCACACAACAACAACAACAACAACAACAATGATCACACAACAACAACAACAAGGATTACACAACAACAAGGATCACACAACAACAACAATCACACAACAACAATGATCACACAATAACAACGATCACTCAATAACAACGATCACACTACACCAATGATCACACAATAACAACAATCACACTACAACAACGATCACACAATAACAACAACAATCACACAACAACAACAACACGATCACACACAGCAACAACAATCACACAACAACATCACACAAGAACAATCACACAACAACAACGATCACACAACAACAACAACAATCATACAACTATCACACAACAACAAAAACAACAATGATCACACATCACACATCACACAACAACAACGATCACACAACAATGATCACACAACAACAACAACGATCACACAACAACAACAACAACAAAAATCCCCATCCAAGAGCATTGATATGCCTACAGTTAGTGTTCTTTTTCAAAAACAGTCTACAACAACCATCAGCCCACCAAAAAACAACACACAACAACGTCACTACCAGTGCACACAACAATAACACATACACCACAGAACAACAACAACAACAACAGACAACAACAGCAGTGGGGTTTCACAAAAGCAGAATTAAGACATCCAAGATAAGTGATAAAGCGAATAGCGTTGTCTGGTCATCCTTGCGCAACTCGTTTCACTAACGCCAATCCAACTATGTCAAGCCAGGTGTAAGTTTTGATATCAAAAAAGTAAAGTTTTACCTTTTTGAGTATTTTCTAAATATGACAGTAAAAGTAATGTAAAAGTGATGTAAAATACCTGTCATTTGCCCTCCTTATCCACCCGTTGCAGTAGACCATAACACAGCTGTTAATGGAAGCAAGGACTGAGGTGTCAAGGCCAGCATGCTTCAGCCTCTTCAGGAATTAGAAGAGTGGTGAGTAGCCAAACAAGGACAAACAAGGCCTTGTTTACATGCTGGCGGTCTTGTAGTTTGACACCACTCTCCTGTAACATGAAGACAGATCACATTAAGTTTGCATTGACGGACACTTTTGAGTAGTGGTAGTTTTTAGGGTGTAACAAGACAGATCACATTAAGTAGCCTAAATCATATATTTTTGGAATGCTTGTGAGGAGCAGGTGCCATTTATGGCATAATAAGATATATTCCACCCTTCTGTGTGCTTTACATTGACAGATACTTTTGAATAAAATTGAAAAGAGAGCCTTCTGGCAGCATTTGAGGATTAGTGACCCCATATCATACCACTTCAAAGCCTTAGACAGCCGGGAATTCAACACAGAGAGGAGTCCCCTCATCCAGTTGGTGCTAAGGCTCCAGCAGGAACCAAGTGGCGGAACCGGTGGCACTGGTCAGCATCAGGACACTGGCACCCCTCTTGGGGGAATAGGTACCAAACAAATGATCAACACTCACCTACTGGACAGAAACAACAGAAAAACAAGGCAAAATTATTTGACCCTTAACAGATAATACCAATTAGCAAAATACTTAACAATAGTAATGTTTTAGATTTAATTTAAGAAAAACCATGACAAGATACAGGCTCAGCAGTCACATTAATAAATTAATCAATTAATAAATCAACACCCCCCAGTATCAGTATTCCACTGATTTATAGCAGAGACACTTAAAGGACTTTGTTTATAGCTATAAAGTAGATGTTGCAGTATTTTGCACGTCTTTTTACATGAGACAAATTTCAAATGCAAACATATTGAATAGTCATTGCATTTAGCCATTCATTTCCCATGTAGGCCTATCTACAATTTGAGAGTTTACATTTCAGTGTGTTACACAGCTTTTTAATATGTTGTTAGAGCCAAGAGTTGGATATAACATATAACCAACGAGAACAATAATTTATTAAGCTAATTACCACGTAGGATAACGTAGGATAACGTTATTGTTAACATATAACCAACGAGAACAATAATTTATTAAGCTAATTACCACGTAGGATAACGTAGGATAACGTTATTGTTGGCTAACCTACTTACACCTAAGTCATTTTACTTTGAATTGGGCTAAAGATCGCCCTTTCCAGCATTTACACATGTGAAAGTCTTTTGACCAGTAAATATTATTTTGATCGACATAAAAAAACAAACTATTATTAAATTTGAGGGACGAGAAAAAACGATGTTTCCTACCTTTCTCCATATGGCTATGTGCAGCGTGTTTCACGTATCTGCTCCTTCATGAGCCAATCACGATGTGTTTGACATAAACGTAGGCACGTAAAATCCACGTTGCTTCTGCGTTTTGGCTGTGGTGAAAAGACCGCGGGATTAATTTTGCGGCGGATGCAGTCACGATTGTAGGTCATCGACCAATCACATCCAAGTAATACGTACGTCACGTCCGCTCCTGAATACGGTTATGGCCCTGGGACTCGGACTGCGTTATACCTCGACTATGGCTATGACTGATAGCCTGCATGTTAACAATGTTGCAGCTATAGCTTGAAGAATTGAAACTAATGCTTTTCTATGCATATAGCCTACCTTTTTAATGTTTTTTTTTCATACAACCAACCCAGTTACCCAGATATAGCCTAGATTAAAGCTGAACAGTAAGCAAATACTCACTTAAGGTGAAATGTTTGGTTGCGTTGCTTATGTGTTCACTCGATTCTAAACGTGTTATTATAGTGAACTGGACTTGCGTTTATCTACCGTGTTATTACACCCAAGTCCTCTTGAATCACATTTTTTTTTGTTATAGGTGTCTTCGTCTAACAGAAAATGGCCCAGAAATCTCTTCTTCAGCTCCCCGAGTTCTGCAACGTCTCTACGGGCACCCTAGTGGTGAAGGAGCCGCTGAATTTCTGGAATGGTAGCAGGGTAAAACCAAAGGAAGTGAAGAATGTTGAACCTGTTTACGAACCTGCAACCGGTAAGATTAACATTGTTACTCATAGCCTTCATAAAATCACACTAACACAGACCGAGTTTTAAAAGACTGAAGAACAACGGCTTGTTATTCATTAATTCTTCATATCTATGTTTGCGGCGATCTAGGTGATGGGATTTTCACCATGTGGGATTTATAACCTTTTGCGAAATGACTTAGTCTATGTATTGATTAACTCTGTTTCACGCTGTCTGTCTGTCTGGTGGGCGTGGTTGTGTGAGCTGAGCTGACTAGGTGACTTGAGGGCAGAATTGCTTTTGATGACCAGGGAAAGAATCACAGAAGCTTGATTCATGAAATCATTACAAGGCACATGAAAGCTTTGCTTTTGAAGTGCTAATATGGTACCTCGTGTTTCTCACTGCGCAAACCCAGGCCATATCCATATCTGTTGTCTTTTGTAAGTCTTAGAATAGCCTACAGATCATGAGATTTCAGGAATGCACGATCTTGCCTGGCTTATTCATTCTGATGGTCACTCCCTGCTATAGGCCGTGTGCTCTGTGACCTGGTGCCTTGTGGAGAGGAGGAGGTTGACCAGGCCATCAAGAGCGCCCACTCCGCCTTCCTAAAATGGAGCAAGCTGGCTGGCATGGAGAGAGCCCGCATCATGCTGGAAGCAGCTCGCATCATTAGGGTAAACATTTGCAGGAATCCTTCACATATTTGCACATACTATAGCCCATAGTCTATGGGTCTAGGGCCTATAGGCTCCACTCTGCCATTCATTTGTTACCTTACTTCATAGTGTATTGGTTTTGATGGAGTTTACTGTTATTTGTCTTCAAAATGTACTGATGTACTTCATAATGAAAGACATTTTTTGAAGATTTTTTTTTTTTTTTTACCTTATTGTAAAATGGTCAGCTGCAGTGTCACATGCTTCTTCATTGGCCACTGTTCTCAACAGGAGCGCAGAGATGAGATAGCCAGAGTGGAAGTGGTCAACAATGGAAAATCCATCACAGAAGCCCAAGTGGATATAGACATTGCATGGCAATGCATAGAATACTACGCTGGCATTGCCCCAACTTTGTCAGGTAGGTGTCCAAAGAGTCAAACTTCTCTAGCTCATGGACTTGTGTAATAGGGTGTCCACCCACTGTGCCATCCGTACTGTTCCCGAGTACGTATAAACCCCAGAGTCCCGTTCGTTTGACCAGTGTGATCACGCCGTAACGTACCCAGGCACGGATTGCGCCCTTTGCAAAGATTCTAGAGCACATCAGCTCAACCGTGCCTTGGTGCAGTGTGAGTGTGGACTAAGACTGGGAGAGAACCGTGCTCCGGCACAGTACAAGTGAACCGTGCCCAGCATGAGTACGCCCCTTACACTATCTTGATGGAGTCTGTCTTTAGCTCATGGGCTCATGTCTTTCGCTTCATTGTTCCACTCACTCATCCCTCTACATCTCAATCTTGTAGTAATTTCTCTGATCTTTCAATAAGGATAGAGGTTGGCAAGTGTTCAAGCAGGCACAAAAGTCTTTTGGGATAAGATGACTTTTGCTCTATTTAAAGTTCTCCTGAATTTGCATAAGGCTATAGTGGATGAAAAGGGGACATACATGTTCAAAAGTCTAAATAGACGTCTAAATAAACTTTGCTAAATCGCCTGAAAATTCTGAATAGGCTGCGCATAGTTTTGGTTTTAGTATAAGTATTTAACTTCGTGTTGGTGGTTTGCAACGTGTATTGGGTGCATGCTGGGGAGTTATCAAGACTAGCCTCTCATGCTGACCATGCAGAACAGAAGCCACGTTCAAGGATTGAGCAACATTTTACAGCAGTCAGGGAAATATCTCTCTCGACCTGGATTTTTGCCAGACACAAAGATATGCACTTTATATTCCCGACCAATCGGACAGTATTAAGAAATAGGGCATTATCAAGCGACCTCATTTTCAACTGGTTACTCCTATCTGTCCATCACATGCTTTACATCTGGTTTGAACTCTTGCTGCTCGCACCCTCCCACCCCAGAATTATGCAAGAGTTGGGATCCTCCCCAACAGACGTTGTAGCCTTAAAGTTAGCATTTCACACTGCAACCGAGTGCAAATGACTGCATTTTTGTTTGTGAGCTTACTCTTATCTTGATGAAGTCTGTCTTTAGCTCATGGGCCTCAGTAGCTAAGTATTACAATATCTTACTGGATATACAGTCTGCTTCCTGACAATATACTGTATATTGTTATTTAAAGCATACACATTAATAGATATTTGCTCAAATTAGAGTGTACTAGTGGTTTTACTTTCTATTTTAATGTCTATTTAAAAAAAAAAATTACATGTTAAAATGTGTGTCTGTATTTCTCATTGGTCCTCGTGTCATTTCCCAGGCCAGCACATCCAGCTCCCAGGTGGCTCCTTTGCCTATACCCGCCGTGAGCCTCTGGGTGTCTGTGCGGGTATTGGTGCCTGGAACTACCCCTTCCAGATCGCAGCCTGGAAGTCTGCCCCTGCATTGGCTTGTGGTATGCTCCGTCACAACATCACTATAGTCTCCTGCTGTTATTAGCTTAAAGACATATAGTTCTTTCTGCAACAGAGAATAACTTGTTATAATGTTGCAAAATAATTTGGTTTGGTTTGGTTTCATATGATAATAATAATTATAATAATAATAATTATACTGTATATGATAATAATTTCTAAACTCCCCTAAGAAATGTAATCACAAGTGCCCATCTGTCTGTGATTGGAATTCATGTTGCATGTTCTAGTAACTATAGGGGCAGCCGTGGTGTACTGGTTAGCGCATCGGGCTTGTAACCGGAGGGTTGCCGGGTCGATCCCCGACCAGTCCACCACGGCTGAAGTGCCCTTGAGCAAGGCACCTAACCCCTCACTGCTCCCCGAGTGCCGCTGGTTGTGCAGGCAGCTCACTGCTCTGGGTTGTGTAATTCACCTCACTGTGTGTTCACTGTGTGCTGTGTGTTCACTAATTCGGTTAAATTGGGTTAAATGCAGAGAACTGAATTTCCCTCACGGGATCAAAAAAGTATATATTCTATTCTATCCTATTCTATTCTATAGGGATGTAACTGTTTGGTGGGTACCTTGGTCTTGAAGGCATAGTTTGGTTTGTTTTAAGTACGGTAAGCCTGCAGGGACTACAGGCCCAGTTTTAATTGTAATTGTATGTCTCTGTATCTTGCTTTCAGGTAATGCCATGGTGTTCAAACCCTCCCCAATGACTCCAGTCACAGCAGTCATACTGGCAGAGATCTATAAGGAAGCTGGAGTACCAGAGGGGCTCTTTAACGTGGTCCAAGGTGGGGCAGAGACAGGGACCCTGTTATGCCACCATCCAACAGTGGCTAAGGTGTCTTTTACAGGCAGCGTCCCGACCGGAAAGAAGGTAAAGTACTCTTCATGGGAGGAATACCTTTACATGTATTATCTACTGTAGAGTGGTTCACCACCACTCTCATACACAAGAGGGAGCCAGAAGCTTTTTTAATGATCTACTTTGGACAGAAAGGGGGTTTCCAAGTGTGGTGGTGTAAGTGAAGTTAGTTTACTAGTTCAGCTGGGAATTGTATTTAGATCTCGACATTTTCATTTAGATTGTTGTTGTTGAGTATTTCTTGTGTTATTTACAGATGGGCATCACGACTACAGTAGAACTGCATTAAAATAACTAAAACCTTGCTGTGTGTCTCCATTCTCTTAGATCATGGAGATGTCCTCTAAAGGGGTAAAGCAGGTGACCTTAGAACTGGGAGGGAAGTCTCCTCTGATCATCTTTAAAGACTGTGAGCTGGAGAATGCTGTGAAAGGTGCACTGATGGCTAACTTCCTGACTCAGGGCCAGGTGTGTGAAGTTGGACAAGTTAACAGAAATGCTGGAGAAGCTCTGAACAATGACATTTCCTTTTTCATGATTGGAGAGATTTTGAATGACAATATTCATTGCAATTTAAGTGTTTTATATAATTTCTTGAATGGACAAGAATACCATGTGCTTTTGATGCTGTTGAGTTTAGTTGACTTCAAGTAGTTGAAAGTCAAACAAACTTAATGAAATGCAGAAATGTAGGCATGGGAATTTTGACCAGAGGTTATTTTCTGCTGCCTACTGCTCTCAGGTGTGCTGTAACGGTACCCGAGTGTACGTCCAGAAAGACATCATGCCGCAGTTCCTGGAGGAGGTGGTGAAGAGGACCAAGGCCATCCCTCTGGGAGACCCTCAGCTGGAGGGTACCCGCATGGGCGCCCTGATCAGCAGGCCACAGTTCGACAAGGTGCTGGCCTACATCGACGGGGCTAAGAAACAGGTACAGTACCACACAGATACTTAGTCTCTCCAAAATGGAAAAAGTGCCAGTGTGTTGTGTGTGTGGGGCAGTGGCATACTGATGATCCAGAGGGTGGTGGGCTGTAGGGAGTGTGGCTTCCTATGATGCAGTGAAGTGGGGGGAGTTAGTGCATGATTATTGTTATTATTTTTTAACCCATTGCTATCTTGGCATAACTCTGTGATTTTGGCAATCAAACGCTGTGATGTTGGGCTGAAATATGTTTTATTTGAAATTGAAATTATGTTTGGTCACTTCATCTCTGCGTGTTATTCATTGTGATTGGACACATTAGGGAGCCAAGGTGCTTTGTGGAGGAGAGCCGTTTATGCCAAGTGATCCAAAACTGAAGGGGGGCTACTTCATGTCTCCATGTGTGCTGGGTGGGTAACATTTTCACTATGTGTCGTCTTGTCGGCTGTACTCCGTCAACAATAGTAATCAACAAGATATACTTAGAATGCGGCAGAAAGTTCCATTACATTTAATCTGCTGCATGTTTGGGTCCTGTTTGGCCCCTATTTTATAATGATGGATTTTATGAAGATAAGAAATAGATACATGATATTTACTATTTATTCAACTTGATCAGACACAGCTTTGTCATCAACAACTGCTAACTGCCAACACAGTGGTAAATGTTTTCAGAGAAGAAAACATGTTCTTCAGCGTTCTCTAAATGTTTCCGTTGCAATGATGGATTTAATGAATCCTGTGCTTATAGACAACTGCAGAGACGACATGACCTGTGTGAAGGAGGAGATCTTTGGGCCCGTCATGTCCGTGTTGCCCTTCGACACGGAGGACGAGGTTCTGCAGAGAGCCAACAATTCCACCTATGGGTTAGCCTCTGGCGTCTTCACTAGGTAGGTTCCCTTAAAATGCACATTGTTTGTGTAGCTGCATCTACAGGCCTTGTCACATTGTTTTACCCTGAGTAAGACACGTGCTGTATATCTGGGTTTCATCATACAAAAGTGAAAACCACATAAACACTCCATGCCATCATAACCGCTCCCTGAAGCCATTGATTTGTTAGTGTTATGACTAGAGCGGTGTCAGATGTTTCAGTTTGATTCATCATCCGGTATCTTTTGTGTAAGAGAGAGCCTGAGAGTGATTAATTTAAGTGATCCATGATCTATTCATACTAATACTTGACGATATACTACACTACTACAATATATGCTGCAATATACTACACATTTTGGGAAAAAACTGGGCATGGGATATATACATGAGTTCATGTCAATAGTGTATATGCTCAAGCAATGACTGAACAGTCAATCAACCAGATCAGTGCATCACTTAACATGAAGGACATTTTGTACTGCTTTCACACATAAATCGTGTTCATGACCGTTACAACCCTCTGCATCTCTGGCAGTCTGTGCCACTCTTACAGTACATGACACCAGTGGCGGTTTTAGGTACGGGCGAACCGGGCGGTCGCCCGGGGCGGCATCTTGTATGGGGCGGCACGAGCGCTTAACCCATATGAGCCCGACTGACGCAAAGTGCGTCAAAAAACACTCATGGGGGCGCTCGTGGAGGATCTCGCCTGGGGAGTAATTCAGTCTAGAACCGCCACTGCATGACGCGTGAATATTATTTTCTAAAATGGATAGTTCCGGTCCTTGATTATGATTGGCTGAATCGCTTTCGATGCCGTTGTAAGATCCATCACAAACATACACCTTGAACGCATTTTGTTCGTAATGCGCTACCACAACTTGCACAAAAGTTAGAGTAGCTGCGTCTTGATGTTGCATGGCAACCATTCATATGGAGGAAATGTATTTCTTGGCGGAAGAATGATTATCTAAGAAGAATACATCGTAACATTTTTCGTTGCTGTGCCTTTGTTTCATGAAATCTTGCAAGATCTAGCCTCTCAGAGCTTATTGCTTAAATAGATGATTTCAGAATGAACGCAGCTCTTGCAGCAGTAGCTGCAGCCAGTTCTCACTATTGATCATTATCATCAGGCCAGGCGCGCCTGCAGGTGTGTCTGTACGTACTGTGAGTACCATCAGGCTACTCAACAACGAGAGAAATATAAAAGTTGGTCAGGCAGCCTTCCTAAACATCAGGACCACCCTCCGCCCATGCCTGGGGGGATATTACATTACAATTGGAGCAGAACCAGGAGGCCATGACCATAGATACATATATAGAATGACCATGACCACTACAAAGAGATCCTCCTTGGCTGGTGCAAGACGCGGTTGATTGAAATCAGCGGGAAAAACGCGAGCCCTACGAGATACTCTTCCTCAATACACGCCCTCCTCGTTTCCCTCCTACACTCCCTTCATTACATAACAATCATTCTCAATGTTCGCTCAGATCCCTGCCAGCATTCCAGCGGTCCGATTTCAAAGGGAGAAACGGGTGGTTTTCCTAACAATGGTTCATAACAATGACCCAGTAGAGGAGAAACTGGGATAGACCATTTACTCGCTCCTCCATATTTATTCAAAGCCAATTGACCGTCATTCCTCCTTGGCTTCTCATTGATAACTATTAGAGTACCCTGAAGTCGTTGTGTTAAAGTGCATTCTAATCTCTGCTCCATCATCTCTCACCTGTAGGGATGTCGCCCGTGCTCACCGTGTGGCCGAAAACCTGCAGGCGGGAACCTGCTTCATCAACAACTACAATGTCAGCCCAGTGGAGGTCCCCTTCGGTGGCTACAAGATGTCAGGTACAAAACAAAAGCTGTGGATTGAAGTTGGCAGTTGGTTGCCTGAAACAAGATGTAGTAGAAGTTCTTTTACCATGGCTGACTTTGTTTTTCCATCCCAAAACAGGCTTTGGCAGGGAGAACGGTCAGGTGACCATTGAGTACTACACCCAGCTGAAGACAGTAGTTGTTGAGATGGGAGATGTTGATAGCCTGTTCTAACCATCTGCGCCGACTGTGACTCAAGTCTACTACCCTTCCATTGGCACTGTGACTACATTCATACAATAGACAAAGTCCCTCCATTTCCTGTTTTAGGTCCCTAGCATTTTTACAGCTGCCCTTCAGATGCGTTAATGGCCTTGATGTAGTGTACATTCAGAATGTTTTAGGAGTTAGGTTGAATAAAGTGCCTAATAATGACTACAATTGAGAATTCAAACCTACAAAAAGAACTGTTTATGTACACTAATAAACCAGTACAACAAATTGTTTATGTTTTTATTGTGAAGAAAACCACTTTAGTTTGTCATCTCTGTTATCAACAGGGCACACATTCTTTATAATTCCATTTCCTATTAACTAGTGTACCTTTTTGTAGGGTGTGAAACAATGCAGATATTGACTATTTTTCACACTTTGTACCGTGCAATTTGCCACATCTGAATAAAAAGAATTTGTTTCACAAAGTATTTGATCTGTTTATTTTTTTTAATGAACATCTATTTAAAGTATAAAAGGCCACATTATCAAACATAATTTACAACAGGGGAAGATCATCGTTAATATATTAGATATACAGATTTTGACATATTGTAATTATTTTGATTTAGATCCAAATGAATTTCAGTTATGTACCACACTGATATGTCAATATTTTAAATATATATTCTTTTATACATCTTCAATAAATATAAAAGGGCTCAAATGTATCAACTGGCAAAGATGGCAAAGAAAACAGCAGCCCACTAAACAGCCACTTGAGAGGACTCACAGAGAGGCTAACCTCTTCCACTCACTCTTTCCCTGGGAGCCCCTGTCCTTCCATAAGCTAACATGGAAAGCCATGGATATACCATTCATAAAATCCAGAACAGAGCAGCCATTAAAAACAAGGGCTATACAGTACATAGATAAGTCAGATTTTGCAGGGTTTGCAGGGTTCCCAACTCTAAAAGCCTGTTCACACTAGTCATTAAATGCGTCTTGGGCAAATCTGATTGCAAGTGATCAGCCAAGACGCATTTCGTTCACACCAGTATTCTAATATGCGTCTCAGCTGATCACTTGCATTCGGATTTACCTGTAGAATGTAACTTTAGAATTTAGAATGTTTATCTATTGGTTTATCATCATGGACGAAGACGCATAAGGACGGATTGAGCGTTCACACTACAGAACATATGTGGATACATGCGTCTTAAACTACCTCCACATGTGGTTAAGAACAATCTGATTCCAAACCGTTTTGGTCATTGTTCACACCAGTCTTTAGAACGAGACACTTGCAATCAGATTTGCCCAAGACGCATTCTAATGACTAGTGTGAACAGGCTCTAAGTGAAATGTAGAGTTACATGACCTTCCTTGACCGAAAAAAAAAAAAAAAATTCCATGACTCACAATGAAGGGTACAATATACTGGCCAAAGATTTCAGAACAACTTGATTTAGGCGGGGATCACACTAGCCAGCGGCAAGCGGCAGGTTTCTCTATGGTTCGGCTGCGGAACGGTATGTTGACCAATCAGATTTGTCTAAGAACGTAGCAACAAAGATTGAACTTAGGAAGGAGATAGAATGTTTTGGATAATTATTATGGTCTGAGCGTTGCGTTACGCTTGCCACTGGCTAATGTGATCCCCGCCTTAAGAGGAACAAATGGACATGGAATAAACGAAGTTGGGCTAACCATAACTACTCAAGCAAGCAGCAAAGCTTATGACCAGATATACACAAATTCTGCATGGATATATTTGTGTTAGACTTAATATACTTTGGCAAGTAGATTTTAAAATGCTACAACAACATTCCCTGATATTCCATGACTTTGCCTCAAACATGGTTAAATTCCCTGACTTTCCATGTCTGGAATAGGCTTAATCAAAATTACATGATATTCCAGAAATTCCTTAGGGGAACCCCATTTATGGGAAAGTGGGTTACAAAAAGGTTTGCAAAATTTCCATTTACATAACCAATTAACTAAAGGTTTCCTCCTATTACAGTTTTTCCAGTATGATTTCTCAACACGACAAGCACGGTCAAAAAACTGTGTGCAACCGTGCTCTCCAGTCCATCCATTTCTCTTCTAACGTTCTTCAAGCCAAAATGCGTTTTTACGCACGCTATCAAATTAAGTCCTTTTTAGTCCTTTTTAATTTTAACATTTTTCAATTTACCATTAACTCTAGATGAGATTATTCTTTCTTTTTATGATGATATATGATATATACATTATAAAAATACTCATACAAAAAATAAACAAATATTAATTATTATCTATGGCTCTAACAAGTAGCCAGGCTGAGGCAGCTTGAAGGTGTACTGTGCAAGTTTTTTTTTAGCTTAATTTGCCTTAACTAATCAGCTTCGGAGTCATTGGAATGGTTATTAGACTTATTTCGGGTTGAATGACGGCTACATCCACAAAGGGCCGTACTGAGCTTCCATGATAAGGGTCAGTCTCCTCAACAGAGAGTTGCAATGTCCCATCTGTGGTAAGAATAAAAAGGATATCTGTTAATAATGTAGTTAGTGTGTGATACAGATGAACAATACAAAACAAGTATAAATCAGCCTTTGTTAAGGTGACTATTGGCAGCAGTAAATCACAATAATGTGTTGCTTGAATCACAAACTATTTTACCTGCATCATGAGGCACCCTACAGATGCAGCATCTCAGTGTGGTCCAGACATCCCGGACGACTGCTGCGATTCTCGCTGTAAAGTGGAAATATTTGTTAGGAACTTCTTTACAACCACCTTATAAAGGTTTGACTCATCAACCATCTTATGAAGAATGATAAAGATATCAAATCAAACTTTTGATTCACTTTGTGCCAATGGCAGGAATTGGTAGCCTAATTCTTTAAAGAATCAGCCAACGTGTTGACAGTGCTATTTGGTATTTAAGGGAATGCAGGCTAATGTCTTCCAATAGCACAACATTTATAAATATACAATATTTTCAAAACAGGCTTTTTTCAATATCCTTTCTCAGCCCAGTGGGTTAATGAGAGTTGGACATTCTCCTGATAAAGAGTAGAGATTTGAACAGCTGTGCACCAGGTCATGCACCAGGGCAAAGTTCATGGAATTAGGGCTTGGGATCATGACGTGAAACTTTACGGGCAGCCATATTGGCAGCCTCACTCCTTAGTTTACTATGGATTACTATGGATTTACTCCCGCCTGTTACTAAGTTTTTGCCTTCTTGGTCGTATGTTGCTGTGTAGTGGGGTGTAACAGCCCAACCCACAATCGCAAGAGGAAAATAATCGCTAATACTATACATTTTCTGCTTCTTGTCTTCTGTGTCTGAATGAATTGATTATTACGTTTGGTGCGCTACCAACATGGCGGATATATTCCTAGAATGCGACGCGTGTGCCCGAGCCCTATTAGGCCTAAGTAGAGATGCAACATAACGGTTTCCAGCTATTTGAATAGCATTCTAGGCTTATGCCAGGAGTAGACAACCTGCTGCCCAAGGGCAATTTCACTTTGAAAGTGCAAAAAAGAATATTTTTAGTTCTGTCTGGGTGAAATACCGACCAACTAACTAGGCTATATGATTATTCACAGTGGTGTAGTCCAGGGTATACGCAGGTATACGGCGTATACCCACTTATTTTTCAGTCAACATCGCGGATACCCACTTCTAAACCCCCTTGATGCCTTTCCCAGACCGGCCCGCGTAAGGTCCATGAAAAAACAGTAGCCAAGAGCCTATCATAGAGATAATGCACGCAAATCAACATCGTTGCTTTTATTTGTAAAGCTTTCTTACACCCATACGTTTGTGCGTGGATGCATACGACACCCTCACTGATGTGCTGGTGAGTAGTTTCGCATCGACACAATGCAGTTGCATCGGCGGTGACAACCTGTCAAAGTTTTGTTTGCGTCGCTTACCAGCGCAACGGTAGCCAGAATGTCGAACTCTTACTGCTGCTTGGTGGCGATACGAATAGTTGATTTCAAAATGTTACTGACAGACAGTTTACAATCGGAATACCCCGTAATTGTAACCAAAATATGTCTGAGTTTATTTGCAAAGCTTATGTTAGCGAACTAGCGACGTTACCCACAGGTTGCTTGGAGCAGCCGGATCAACACACAGCAGAGCGAGTTGACCAATCAGTGCATTAAAGCAAAAACACCCTACATTCACAAAAAAGTTTTATTTGTGAATGTTGATTATACTGACATAGCCTACTATTGTCTGCTCCACATTTGCTCTGTATGTAGGCTATAGTACCATTTAATGATGGTCTTTGACAAATTGCTGAGTGTTGATCAAATGGAGGCACATGTTTGTACTGACTCCTTCACATTTCCATGGCCTAGCTAGCCCAATTATAGCCTAGGCAATAGTAGCTACTATTCTTTGTACCAGTCTTTGTAAACTGGGGAAAAAAAAACATATCAATGTCAATTTTTTTTTAGAATGAGGATTAAATACTGGACATACATATTGCTGTTTTTATTAGGCTATGTCTCCCTCACATTTTCACCTGTTCTTACTATAGTAACCAAAACCATATGATTTACTTAATGTTAAACAAGAACAGAATATAATTGAACAGAATTGAGTTCAGACTTGAGTTCTGTGTTTTGAGTTCGGCCCTCCTCAACAGTACCAGTTTCTCATGTGGCCCCTTGGGGGGGGGGGGGGGGGGGGGGGGGGGGAATGCCCACCCCTGGTCTACATGTCACTGTTTCGAGAACAGGGCTTTTTTTCTGGACAATTTATTTATTTATTTATTAAGGTGAAAACCGAGAGTATACCCACTTCTCCAGGGACCACTACACCACTGATTATTCATTAAATCACTCAAGGTGACCAAGTGAATAGTTAAAATAACTAGTGCGTCTTGAGACTGACCCTGTATTTCAAGCGCCACATTGGGTCTTGAAAATTGGCTGGTGGGCTGCATGTTTCTAATAAAAAATATATTGACAATTTCAGTGCATTCGTTACTTTAGTAATCATATGCAATATGCATGTGACAAATAAAACCTCCTTGTATCCCATCACTTGTCAACAATGACAAGCCATCTGAAATCTGCCGTGCTCTCTCCCTTTTGTGTGCGCTCAAATACGTTCCCAATTAAATGGGGCAGCATAACGTAAATTGGATCTGCCGCAATGGAGATCACAAGAGTATCATCTCGATGTAACATGCTGTTTTGAGATGTAATTCTGGGAGTTCTTGATTAAGAGGGGAAATTAAGGGGGAAATCGAAAAAACAATGGGGGAATTCAGAAGGCTTTTCTCCTTTCAAAAGTAAGGCATTTATAAAGGGTGAAATTAAGGGGATTTGTTTTGTAGTGTGCGCTGAATATGTTTTATTCTTTACATAACCCTCAAACTAGTTGGCACCCCCAACATACATTATAAGGTGCCCTATCCTTTTTTTATACAGATATTGCAGTGATAAGGACACTTTGAAAGTGAACATGTTAATCTGAAACTCCTTTTAATATTTTTTAATTAATGTTTATTCTCCTTAGGCCTTTGAAAAGCTGGAGGTAAAAATTGGGGGTTGTTTACGCCTAACCCCGTCCTGTCTAATCACGTCCTAAGCGAGTAGGCTATAACGATTTCAGCATACGATAATTTGATTGAAAAGGCCAGCAGTTCCCAAACTTTTCCCCCGTGGACCTTCTACATCCTGACTTGGCTCGCGTATCCCCACCATCTGACACATTAAAAAGAAACACATTCTAACATATTCCAGGTATCATGTTTAATAAGCCGCCCTTTTAATGAAAACATAGCCTATGAGTTTACAAATCATGTTCTTTGATTTCATGTTTCCATATCCCTATGGCCTGATTCGAAATTATTTATTTATTCATGAATTAATTACAAACGATTTAAAAAACTTTTAAACACACCTCCGCCATAGCCCTTTTCATACCCCCAAGCAGCTCGCGTAGCCTACCGTTTGGGATTCCCTGCTCCCTATTTGTGCGTTGTAACGGTAAAGGCCTGCACTACATTTATATTTGGTGAAATAGAATTGGTTTTGAGATAACAATTTGCAATCTTGCAATTTGCAAAAAAAAAAAACCCCTCTTTAATGAACTCTTTAATAAACTGATATCGTTTACCGGCAATAATTAGGCCTGGAATAAAATCACACTCCGTTCAGCCTACTGCGCCGCGTCACCTTTACAGTCAGTAGGCTGATGTCCAAATGAGACAAATTAACTGGGATAAACGCATTAGCAATACCAAATATAAAAATGTATGTTTTATTCAGAGACATAAAAGTGGATTTTGACAGCTGTGTTCGTATAGTTAGACAGACGCGCGGACTCCAGTACCTCTTATTTAACGAATTAAGCGCTGACATAGACATGTCTATCGTTACTGTTGTGTTCAGAGAAATACGCGCAGAAATTAAATCAATATCAGCATCACGAGATTGCTACCATTATCGTAAAATCCTGACATGTCAAACTGGAGGCGAACGCGAGGCAAAGTCAACAAAAAAACCCAACTTCTTAAATGTCTTCTTAAATAAATAATTTGACCTTTACCGTTTCATGGCTTCTGCTAAGAAACAAATAGCCTTGTAGTGCATCACACATATCGAACCCTTGCATCCAAAAATCAGAAGTTCAGAACGCAGATCTACGTCTGCTTTCACGTTCAATGAAATCCACTAGAGAACGGACAAGGCTGCTCTGATAGCTTATGAGTCTGACAGAATGTAAAAGCACGCCGTCATCTTAGCGGACTATTATACATAGCATAGCATAAGCTAATCATAGCAATGTTTGCCCATCTTCAGGTACATACTGTCGATGGGCTTGACCCGCCCCCGCGTTCCAACTTTTTGTACATCACGGGGACGAGTACACATGATGCATGCGGCTTTAATCCGTAGAATAATCAACGAAAGGCACAATCACCACCCAGCGACATGGTTAGTTTGCAGAATTATGTAGTTAATAAAGCTGGTGAGCGATAAAATGTCGACAACGAAGTTGACTAGCCGAATGGGCAAACTAGCCTACTTCCCTGGACTTAGTAGCTTCGAAATCCGGTCCTGACAAAAAGATCGCGTTTTTCGCATTTACCACAGCTTGGGCTAATGACAACTCACTGCCCAATAACGATATAATAACTAGCCTACTCATAATGAATAACGAGGCTTGCCCATCTTCGACTATACATTGGCGTGATCAGTGTCCGTTCTAACTTTTTGAACACGTAACCGCGGGGACAAAGGCATGCGGCTTTGATCCATAGAATACGCAATACAACGGCACTTACCACCCAGCGACATGGTGTAGCTTGCAGAATGATGAAGTTAATAAAGCTGGTGAGTGATGAAATGTCGACAACGACAACTAGCAGGCTGGGCAAGCTAGGCTACAGCCTCCTTCACTGGACTTAGTCACTCTGAGTTACTCTCGAAGTATCTGTAGCCAAACCTAAACTTCGACGCCTATCAGCAACTCCTGTCAGACCCCGACTCTTTTGGCGTCTTCTGGTTAAGCATGTTCAAAACGACAATAAAACACGCCTCCTCTCAGTTGGTGGGTAGGCGGGGCTGCTCCATCAAATCACATGTGAACTGACATGGCCTGATGCCAGATTCACACAGCCTTAAGTGGATGTGAATACCCCCGTCTTCCCCATCTTCCCGTCCTAACAAGCGTTTGTGCATCTACTCAATGCCTACATTTTTTTTTAAAGTAAAGTCCATGGAAATTGCATGCTTTTCAATTATTTATCAAATGTCAACCTAAAACAATGAGATATGATATTAGGCTTCACTTTTCAACTTAGGCCTATTAAATAATTCTAAATAATGAAAACAATTACTCATGGCGCGCGTAATTGCGCAAAGCTACCCAAACGCGTAAAAGCAATAACAATCCGCTTCAAATCCTTTAAAAGGTGTGGAAAACAAAATATATTACGTGGCTATCTATAGTTTCATGACCAGGACACGAGAGTCATTCGTTGAGAAATGATGAATAAAGCGTCATTCTCTCATTGGACTCCCTGTTGATTTTCTCTGGGAACCCATCCCCACATCCCACCTGCTTTGGATGGGAGGCCCAGAGGAGGGATGTGTTTTGCCTACCTGTTGACATCTGAAATTCATGGTCTCTACCTGTACTGAAGATAAATGAATAACTTGATGTACTTCCTGTTATACACCATGGCTGACTTTATTCTCCCTAATGCAGAAATAGCCAAATATATGTTATAGAAAAGACAGATCGAACCAAGAACTTCAGAGAGAATGTGGTATTAAAAATAGATATATTGATGTTAAAGGGAGTCAGAACAAAACCGCTCTCACATGTATGTCTTAGTGGTTCTGGGTTAAAGTAGTGAAAATTCAGTTCAGATTATCTGCAAATATATGGGTGAAATACAAGTCCAGTGGTGCATAACTGTACATCTGAGTTAATCTGTGGTTAAGTGTGTGTGTGTGTGTGTGTGTGTGTGTGTGTGTGTGTGTGTGTGTGTGTGTGTGTGTGTGTGTGTGTGTATGTGTGTGTGTGTGTACTGTCTAAGGCGAGCTGCCAATGGCATTTACAAGTTTGTGATGCAGCAGCAGGAGAGAGTCAGAGGTGTGTCCGCCCTAATGTGGATCCAGTCCAATCCAGCTCGATCTAGACATAGCTCCTCTGTCCTGAGGACTGTAGGCTAGCAGTGATAGCAGTTTTTTGGAAAGACTGGGTTGTATTGCGATATAGGTTTAAATAGATACGTGTTCATGGTCTGTCTCAGTCTGTCTGAACATTACAAAGTCTAATGTGGGGTCATGTTTTTTTATACATCACTCAGGTGCTTGATGGTCTTTTTGGCCCCCACCTTTGTCTTCAAGGCACATAACTCAAACCTTTCAGGTAGCACTGCCTTGAAATCAACAGTTCTTCAACCTGGATCTAAGGGCCTGTTTACGCGACAACGTTTTTTCAAAAACTGTTTTTTTTTCATCAGTTAGGCCTTTCGTTTACACGACGGCGCCGTTTTGGAGGCTGAAAACGATGGTTTTTGAAAACCCCGTTTTCGTTTTGCCGTGTAAAGGCACATCTGGGGTTTTTATGACGACATAGCCCCACCTCGAACCTCTAGTACAGCCCCCGCGCTTGACCTCACCTGACTAGACCCTTGGCAGAACAACAACAATGCTGGATCACGGAGCCGTGTGTGTGCTGCCTCACTGCTGCACTGCTGCATTTGATGACAATCCTGGAACAAAACGTTGCAATTCAGCATGATTTCGACGACCAGCGACAACGCATTAACAATAACCTGCGCCAAAATAGTCTCTTGGCTACTTTTAAATCCACTACCTCCCCCTGCTAGAAGAGTTAATGAACACGTAGCCGTAATCAACTTAATGCAGAGCCAGGCCCCAGTCGTGGCGCGAATGGCTGGGGCACCTGCACCGCACGCCGGCGACCCGGGTTCGATTCCCGCCCCGTGGTCCTTTCCAGATCCCACCCTACTCTCTCTCCCACTCGTTTCCTGTCACCCTACACTGTCCTATCTGATTAAAGGCATAAAAGGCCAAAAAAATATCTTTAAAAAAAAAAAAAAAAAAAAAACTTAACGCAGAGCCTACGCGCACACATTTTGTTTGCGCAGGAGTTAGGCTATAGTCTAATACGCACACAGCATATAGCCTAGTCTAGGCCTACTTGTGGCCGCGATGCAAATAACTCGATTTAATTCAGCACAGACAGAGCATGTTCAACGAATTCTCTCACAAACAGCTGGTGGAAATCCCGACACTTTCAACGACATGAAACTTAATAATCCAAACGAAACATCTCACAAATGCCTCGAAATACACTGCCCCACAGACTGCCCTGTGCTTTGCGGAGCCCAAGTAAATAAAAAAGCCTACCCTAAATCATTTGTAGTGTCTGATACCAGTAGCTACTGGCACGCTGGCCTCCTTTACATTTCAGTAAATAATGTAGGCGAAAATAGTCACCTATATTAACCGTGCATGGGAAATACAGGGTTGCTTCAGGTGTTTCGGCGGCGGGCAGTTCTGATAGACATTCAATATTATTCTACGGGGCCATATACAATAACATTACAAGACAGAAACTGAAAAGCAATACTGTGCATTAGCTCTCAATGGTTGTGCAAACATCCACGATGTAGAATGTGCTTGACATATCTTACATCAGGGCTGCCAGGCGAAACATTTTTTGACTGTCACTCTCAAAGCGTGACACTTGGCAGCTCTGATTAGAGTCGCTTTTTCAAGTGTTAGGCTAACTGACCAAGAGGAGAGGCAAATAAATGTTACAGCTCTGCAACAAATATAGGACAATTATAGACTTATAGCAGCCTTACAACAGTAGGCTACATGTTAACTTGGAAACTCAAGGAGAAACAGCGAATAATCAGTGAACAAAATCTAGCAAGTAGGAGAACTTTTTTAATGTGGGACTCAGCGCTCAATGCCAAGACCTGCTTTAAGTTGCTTCTGATTGGTTTATATTGCGTTTTGCCTTCCGTGGTTGGTTATTGCGGTCAGTCAATCAGAGTTGCTCGAACTACGGCAAGGTAAGACAAGGACCAAAGTTTAATATCCTGAAAATAATAATATATACTGAAAGGGGAACATAAGCGTGATAAATGTCAAGTATGGCGTGTTGTGTGAGAATGGGTCAAATTGCGTGACTGTCAAGCTCAAAGCGTGAGACTTGGCAGCCCTGCTTACATTGCTGTTTAGATTTTGAGCGTGCACATTGACGAGGAAGGGCATTTGCATAGCTACGGTCGGGAACACCCACTGGCGTGCTTCTTCTGTGCAACTTGGCGTTTTCACCTGTGTGTAAGCGCAAATGTTTTTTTAACCGGTATCGTTAAAGGTGTGAATGTGGTGAAGACAAAAACGACCAGCGTTGTCATATAAACAGGGTCTAAGATGGCAATTGGCTGCCTGGACACAATTTGGAGAAGACATTCTTTTACCACGTTTTTTTTTTTTTTTTTTTTTTTAAATGGATCAATGACTTGATCGATCTATTCAAAATCAGCAGGGCACAGATTCTTTGTAATCCCATTTATTTTTTATTATCGGTGTACCTTTTGTAAGATGTGAAACAGTGGCAACACTTTACTCACACCTTGCACTTTGAAATGCGTCTGAATTAAAAACAATTTGTTTCAATAAGTATTTTACATGGGGTTTTTTATTCACATTTTTTACAACAAAAAAAGGCAACTTGGTAAAACTATTTACAACAGGGGAAGTAAACGCCTGAGATCATGTTCATCTATGCGATTACAAGCCCATAACACAAGCCATTCAGCAATCATCTCCTCACGACCACTTTGACATGTGTTCCTTGTACACTGTATATATAAAAAAGGTCTCTGTAGGCAACACAACACAGGCTCCAGAAACTAGACACAAAAGCAGGGGCAGCCTGTCCACCTACCTAATACAAAAACTTAGTGTGGAATTTCTCTGGGAATACTGAAGGTAGGGGTGAACTACATCTCCTGCATGTTTCGTTTGGTCCTTGGTTAAAAAATAATTATGCCTAAGGAATCCTCTTCACATAGACAGGCATGGGCCAGTGAGTTAAATGAGGAAATAGGTGAGGGGTTTTGGCAACAATGTCTGGCAAATATTAATGATTGTTCAGTGAATGTCCGACATAACTTGATACAGTTTAAGACACTACACCGTCTGTACTATTGTAGGACCAAGGTGCATAAGATTGACCCATCTACATCCCCACTTTGTAACAGATGTAAAGTTTCAGAGGGAACACTTGCTCATACTTTTTGGTCTTGCACAAAGTTTTCATCTTACTGGTCTGATATTTTCCAATGTTTTTTAAGAAGCTTTTAAGAAGAACTTACACCCAGACCCGCCTGTTGCGGTCTTGGGAGGGACAGGGTCTCTACTTTTGGATAATACGCATCAAGCTCAAGCTGTTTCTTTGGGCAAGGTTGTGGCGAAAAAAAGAATTCTGCATATGTGGAAAAGTGACACTGCTCCTAGCTATGAAATGTGGTTAAGGGAAATGGGGAATATTCTAAGCCTTGAAAGGATCAGGTATCGCAACATTGATAAGTTGAAATACTATGACAATATCTGGGACCCTCTACTATTGTACATAAAGGGCGAAGTCTGAGAAACTCCTATTGTTGTATATTTTTGTAAACCTTGATCATTGTTTTCTTTTGAGTTTAATTTGGCATTTGCACTCAGTATTGAACTAATTGCATTAAAGGATCCAAACAGAGATGAAGTTATAAGCGACCAAACACCTCCATGTTTTCCCTATTAAAATACAGTTACACGAGTAGTCACACGACCAAGTATGGAGAGACAAAATAAAACGTGGTGCATTTCTAAGCAGGTAAGAGGGATAACTATATTGTGTGGCGCAGTAATATCCTCACTCTTGTGTTCCCAATATTATTCCGCCACACAATATAGTTATCCTTTTTACCTGCTTAGAAATGCACCATGTTTTATTTTGTCTCACCATACTACAAAGATACTACAAGATCCTACAAATGTCCTTGAAAAATCACAGAGATGTTTTGAAATGTTGGGAAAGAACTCCGATCCCTAGGAGCTATTATCACTTCACTCACTTCAGTCCTGTCGTCTGTATTTGTGCTTTCTCTTCCCTCCTCCCACATCTACCTCATCCTTGGTGGATCCTGGCAATGGTGGCGAAGCAGAGCTTGGTGGCTGCTTAGCCTGGCAGTCTTGATTCTTCAGTCTAGGGCAGTGTTCCGGGGCGAACTAGAGAAATTGTGGAACCCCGCTGTCTAAGACTTGGCAGGAAATACCCTCCAGGAACGTAGCTGGGGTAAAAGCTCATGGGTTCAGCCCAGCCAGCTGAGCCGTGAGACGCAAGAGGCTCATGTCTAGCACCGCTGCTGCAAAATGTTATACAGGATCCTTTTTCGTGCAGACTGTAGTTCTCGCAAAGACGTTCTGTTGCACAACTTTCTCCGACGTGATGCAGTTTCCACTTCATTTCACACAACCTAATAGGAATAGCTTATAGTTTACTGTCTCAAACAATTTGGCTCAAACCATGGACCAATTTTGTGTAGGCTCATGTGATTGTAGATTGCTGTAGGTCAAGAAATGTCCTCGATCGAAATGAGCGGGACCTCCATTATAAGGATGTGAGAAGGCACTTGTAGTTGTAGCCTCTGCATTCCTGAAGGGCCGTACTGAGCTTCCATGAAAAGGGTCAGTCTCTTCAGTAGAGAGTGGCAATGTATCATCTGTGGTAAGAATAGGAATTGTGTTAAACATGTAGTTTAAGTGTGATACAAGTGGACAAGATAAAGTATAAATCAACCATTGTTAACACTAAATCACAATATTGTGTGGCTTCAATCACAAACTTCACCTTCATCATGATGAGGGACCCGACTGATGTGCCATCTCAGGGTGGTCCAGAATGACGTGAAAACCGTGGCTATCCCTGCTGGAGGTGGAAGTGGAAACATTCATTAGCAACTTATTTGCAACCATCTCATAAAGTTTTGACCTCAACAATTAGCATGTCTACACATGAATGATATACATAAATTCAAATGAAAAAGATTAGCCTTGGTGCCAATGGCAGGAATTAGTACTGTCGTGGAAAAAAACATTTCCACTTCCCGAATCCAATTCACACTAATGAACACTTAACTATATACTAAATAGCACTCTGGAACAAGGCGTCCGTAGGAGACAATACAGACAGGAGATTTCTGTAGACTATTGATCTTTATTCCCCGTATTGCAATGATAGTACAACGAAAACAAAGTTTCAGGCTGACAGTCAAGACAAGGTGTCATCCGCTGGGGTACCCGATGAACATCCTGACCAGGGATGGCTGGGGCCTGATTCATATACACTTGGAACACACTTTCGATGTCCCCATGCACCCATGTCAATCCAAACTTCTTTTAGCCAATCAGTATAGATTGTGGTTCATTATAATGACACAACAGGAATTCTTGTCTTTCTATTTCTCTGCTTTTAGGTGTCAGTAAGGCCAATCAAAAATGATAGAGATCCACTTGGCTATAATGACTGATATATCGCAAGTTGGGCTTTATGCTTAAGTTTTATGTATAAGGGTTGGCTGATATCTAGGCTTGTCTGCCTTCCTCAGAGCCCTACCAGCTGATGACCCCCCTTCTCCCTTGACCATGTGGATGAGCCTTAGTATGGCGTTTGCCTCATACTGCTGTTCTGATTTATTTATGCAGTAATCAAGTTGGTCCAGATGCATGTTCAGCACATTCCGAGGCCCAAGGGCGTTTGCAGAAAGTGGCAGACACATGAACATACAACAAGTAGGCCTAGGCCCAACCATGAATATATTCTGTGAGTCTGAAAAAAACAAATACAGTATGATCTGAAAAAACACCACAGTAGCCTAATTATTGTATAAAGGATCCTAGCACAAACTGTAATATAGCGGAAAAACTACAATTAAAATGCCTCGCTCAGTCCAGCGGGTTACCGAAGCAATCAAATGAAACATATCTGGCAGATATTGGCATTCCGTAGTCACAACAACATCGATCCAGTTTCCGTTAATCTCATTCGCATATGATGCCCTCATTCAAGCTACAATCTACAGAACAATGTTTCAAGAATCTTTTTCCAATTCTTGTCTGAAGGCAGACGCTAAGCTAAGGATGGTTAAAGTAAGGCGGATCTGCATGCGTTCCCATAATGCGTATTCAAAATTATCAGAACAGGGCAACGTTTATGAAAAATGTAGGCAGAGGATGTAATACAACTAAACAGTGAAAGCATTAACGGCTACCTATGCCAACAGACAGTTATCCCGTTGCGCCTTTCAAGTGTGCTTTATTATTCGAATAAAACGGCTTAGGCTACTAATTAAAACAATATAGAAACCCAGCTCAAATTGCAGATTTTTTTTTTACCGACATAGACCTAAACTTCCCGATGTAATTTCAAAGTACACAAAATCGAATATGTTGGTTGAATCTGGGTGAAACACCCACCGACCGCCGGGGCTAACTCTGAAACACCTATCAGTCATTAAATATCTGGGGGTGTCGAGGTTCATTGCAAATAACACTAGCTTTGAATTTCAGACATGCAGCTGATTAACAAAACCAGCCCAGGCCTATTAGCCTATTTACGCCTATTATTAAGTTAAAGTTAAAACTATATGTGCAACAAATAGCCTATGGATTATTAAACTTGGAAACTAAAATTAGCAAGGTTTCAAACCAGAATTCGAATGACTCATCAATGGACTCATCACCTAAAGAAAGGCCTAAATATAAAATAAACAAAAACGTAGACGGCATGGAGAAATAGAATAGAATAGTCATAGTATAGAATAAATCAATTTCAAAACGAAACTATTTGCAGTTAGGCACACTCTTCTATTGAATGGCATGCATGACTTAAATATTGTCTTATGAAATATTATCTGCATATTATATCAGATGCCATGACTAATAATAATAATAATAATACATTTTATTTGTATTGCACTTTATATTATGGACAATCTCAAAGTGCTACAAAATTCAGGGGTGTGATTGGCAAAGGACAAAAAAAAGGAAAATATATCCGACCCCTATATACCCCCCCCCCCCCCCCCCTCCCTTTTTAATGTGTCGACAGTGGGGTACGCGAGCCAAGTCAGTGGTCCTTGGGGGCTAAAGTTTGTGAACTGCTGCTCTAGTGTATAGCTAAGGTACTATAGTATCGCTACTGTGCACTTCAATGTAATTTACAAGGGGGGTCCGGGGGCATGCACCCCCGGGAGAAAATTTTGAAAAATAACCCCTTAAATGATGACATCTGATGACTTTTATGAGAACTATTGATAGACTGAGATACATATATTTCAAACATTATAACATATTACAAAATGGTCTATAAGGCCTAAAGAAAACTCATTTATAGCAAAGTAGCCAAGGGCCTACTTAAGACTAAAGCAGATATGGCTGAAATATAGGCTATCATGATCATTTTGCCAACAATGATGTAGAATTATGGATTTTCTCAGTTCATGTTTTGTATCAACTTAAACCAACATAAAGTTATAATGTTGACTACATTATTTAGTAGGCTATAGGCCTATGATAACATTTAGCCTGCCCCCTTACAGTCGTTCTGTACGATATAGGCCTATTGATGCTGATTGAAGAGGTTGCTTGAAGGTTATTGATATTTAAGTTGGAAAGAAAATCAAATTGCACCACTCCCTCTCCTTCCAAGGTAACATGTCCTCCTCTCCTCCTAAAATAAATGGCAGGCCCTACTGGTATAGGCTACACAGTTGTTCAAGTGCACACACTCAATGGAGAGCTAGGATTAAAATTCAGACTGTGCCTTTAAATAGGCAACTTTTTTCCATGTATCAGCACATTGCTACAATAAGCCATTTCCACAAAAAAAAATCAGCTCAATATTACGTGCAAGAGTCAAGACTGATGTTTACCAAGAATGCCAAAGTGTCAATCTCTTAGCACTCATAATACGTTTTCTCATAGTGAGATGCCTATCCCGAAATATGTTTTGAAAGACATGGGGCGCACGGAGGTGAACGGATGGACAAACACGGAATGACAAGGTGTTAACTAAACAATTTAGTAGACCTAAGCTAAGGTAGACGGGCTTTGTGGTGAAAACGATGAAAACCAGTAGGCTAGTCTGTCACAGCTAACTTCAAGTACAGTAGTCTAGACTAGTTTACACACGCAGAAATTAAAAGTCAATAGGCTATCAGCACCAGGAGATTGTCGTCATTATCGGAAAATCCAGACACGTCAAACTGGACGCGAACGCGAAGCAAAAACTTAATAAATACTACTTAACTTAATAATAATACCTAAACAAATAATTTGACCTTTACCGTTTCATGGCTTCTGCTAATTAACAAATAGTTTACCACACACTCACACATCGAACTTGCATCAAACATTCATCAACCCGTCTGCTTTCACTTTCAATGAATTCCACTAGTGAGAGAACGGACAAGGCTTGCAGAGTGATATGAATGAAAGAAGCACCAAAACCGTCGTCACTGTCAGCGGCCTATTATAAAGCAATGGTCTGTGTTTAGGCTACAGAAATAAACCTCTGAACCCCCCCCCCCCCCCCCCCCCCCCCGTAAAAAAAAACTCAGCGGATCTATACGAATTGCGTGGGTCTCATTTTCAGGCCTGAAAAAACGGAATTCCGTTTAAAAACGGAAGAATCACACCCCTGAAAATTATAATGCAAATGGATAACAGATAAAGACAGATAAAAAATAATGCAATTTAAAATAGATATACATACACACACACGCACACACACACACACACACACACACACACACACACACACACACACACACACACACACACACACACACTCACACATACGTGTATAAAATATACACACACACACACACACACACACACACACACAAACACACACATACAACACACACACACACACACACACACACATCAACAAAATACATTTAACAGAAAGCTTTTTTTGTAAAGTGACTAGGCTATTACCTAATTTTAGTTATTTATTTTGCTGACGATTCATCGTCCATTAACCTCAAAACGGTTGGCACCACCCATTTAGATCTTCTTAATATGCCTGGTTTGAGCATTAGACAAACCGTGCTGAAAATGTTCATTTGAAATCCCTCTGGATAATTTCGAAAGCGTCAATTAGGCCTATGAATTTGTATTTGGGGGCATGTCAAGCCCTATAAAGACAAAACTACAATATCAAACAAACAGAAATAGCATGGGCGCGAACAGACAGGAATGCGTGTTTTTTCCCCTGTTAGTTTGCGCACTGGTCGCCTTGCTTTGCACGCCTGTAGCGAGACCGAGACCGAGAGGAATGGTCGGATGTTTACGTAAGAACTGTATGCAGAGCCTACATGTGATCTCTGAAATGAACTTCAAAGTCAGTTTACGCGTTGTATCAGTGATACACAGTTACCTCCGTATTGGAACACATGCTAAAGTTGACTATAAAGAGGAATATAAAACCATCTTTTGGAAATTGATCTTGTCTGAAATTTAAAAAATGAGGAAATATCCAACCTTTAAGGTCATCAATTTTCTTGGAGAATGAATAATGTATTGTGAATAAATAAATGTTCTCCTTAAAATAGCCTACAGCCCATAGAGACAGACAGATTTTTATCTTTTTTATTTTTTAAATGCCAGTTATTTCATGGATCTAGGACACTGCACCCTGATAAAGATCCCTTGGCATTTGGAATTAAAATAGCCCAACATCATCATATACCCTCACCATACCCAGAGATTGGCATGGTTTTTATTTCAGTTAGCCTATGAGCTGGTTTGATTTGCATTGAGCTCAATGAGAATGGAACTAATAGGCTAACTGAAATAAAACCATGCCAAACTCTAGGTATGGTGAAGGGTGTGTGATTATGTGGGGCAACGCAATAAGACGGTCCTATCACAGAGACACCTTAAGTGCATTTCTGTACCTTTTTTCCCGTGAGGCAGGCCGCATTTTTAACAACTGACACAAAGCATGAACATGGGGGCCAGGGGGCGTATTCCTATTTCACCAGGGCGCAGGGTGGCCTTCCGCCGGCCCTAATCTTGATGCCAGGAGTAGTCTGTAACTCACAATCTAGAGCTGGCCATCAATAGCCGTGTGTGACTTCTGACTGGTGGTTGTGTACCCTTTTGGAAAGAACAGACGGTCATAATGTATGCTTGGAGCTTCAGCTGCTGGTCATGGGCATTCGGCATCATGCTCAAACTGGATGTTTTGACATGGGATATTGCGTCTCTGGCGTGACTTGAGTCAAATTAGTCTTTTTTGTCTCGTGTGTTGTTTCCTCAAGGTTTCCCACAGTTGCTATGGATGCCCGAGGGAATATGTGTCTTTTTACCTCTGTTTTAACATGTACATTTTGTAAATAAAGAACATTTAAAACACAAACAACATGTGAAGGTGTTGGGATAGGTTTGGGTCACATGGTTGGGATAACAATAACATACAAGCAGGCCTTCAGTGATGCCACTATGGTTGTTAAATGGAACACCTGTCCTCAACTTCAAAAAAAACGGTTTGGGCAACAATTCGTTTGCTAGGCTTAGCGGGAGCTGAGGCCTTTTTGATCCTTCATGTTGCTGCCATTTGTAGAATATCATTTTTTTTTTTGGAATAACCACCACCGTGTAAAATATACTGTAACTGCACAATACAAAATACCAACGCTTGGGCTAGCCGTAGGGCAGGGGTAGGCAACCTGCGGCCCAAGGGCCACATGCGACCATTTAGCTCCTCTCTACGGTATGGCTCCTTTGCTTTCACGAAAAATGTTATTAAGCTACAAGCTGTCCCAAAACATTAACAGTTGGTGGAATCTTCGGCCCTTGACAAATTTATTTTTCATTTCTGGTAAAAAAAAAAAATGTCTCTTTCAAGAGAAAAGTTGCCGTATAGGGCTGGGACTCGGACAAGTACCGGGCAGGGAGCGCAAGGACACACACACACACACACACACACACACACACACACACACACACACACACACACACACACACACACACACACACACACACACACACACACACACACACACACACACACACACACACACACACACACACACACACACACACACACACTTTAAAGAACCTTTAGGGGTTCAATAGTTAAGGTTAGCCTATTAGCCTACATTTACCTGTAATATATCCCAGCATAGACACACAATTTTCTCATTTTATGGTGGTATACCTTGTCAAAAGTCACCATGAGAATTATTCCCCTTGAATGGTGCCAATTGATTAGCCTGGGTGCAGCTGAACTTCATCCCCGTCCACAACATTCTGACTAGAATCGTGAGGGTCCCCCCCCCCCCCCACACACACACACTTATTACACAGTTGTCTTCAACAATGTGTAAGTAGCCTATTTATGATATGATAGGCTATATTTATAAAAGCTTAGCACAAACCATCCTCAGAAAGGAATAGCCTATAAGCCAGTGGTTCTCAAACTGTGGTACGGGTACCACTGGTACATAAACTTTCTCTAGTGGTACTCTTATCACAATATAATAGAAATACTTAATACTTAATATTATTAGCTAATAAACTATTTGTTGCCTACTTGGACAAAAGCAAAACAGCAATGTAAAACATGTAGTGAAATGGGCCTACATATGCTGTACTTCAATGCTGGTCATAATGGTGGTACTTGGAGAGCCAACTGTTTTCTGAGGTGGTAGCTACTCATTGTGAAACGTTTGAGAAGCACTAGTAAACGAACATGGAAGTATGGAATTCCAAGAGAGAAAGAGCAGACAGCACATGATTTGTACAGTGACGAGTATCATCAAAGAACATTCGATACCTAAGCAGAAAAATGATAATGACAATGACAAGGAGGGCCCCCATTCCAATAAACCCGGCCCACTGTCTACTGGAGTTTTACAACCCTGGACTAAAACAATTCGTTGGAACACGCTGGAAAAAACGCACACCAAGAGCAATGCATTTTAAGCACTTACCGGCAAGAGACATGGCAAAATGCGAAGCTTGCGAGTGAATGGTGAAATTGGTAACAAAGTATTAACAACACGGACAGGGTAACCAGCTAGGAAAGCTGTTCTCCGAACTTGCTCACACAAGTTTATTTTCGAAGTCGATGTAGCCCGATTTAAATGTGTGTCGTCTCGTCTATCAGCAAATTATGTCAGATCAGTGACACTGACTGACGTTGTCTGATTAAATTAAGTGTCTCCCTCACTATCATCACAATTTTACAAGCCGACACCGTGAAATCCGCGCGGTGAGACGAGAAGCCGCAGCCTGTCACTTGTAACCGGTAGTAAACCGGCTATTGCAACGTGACGTGAGCCATGACGTCCCTATGGGCTGAACTTAGCTGACGGGCCTGTGCAAAACGTGCTGTTGCGTTTGGACTGTAGGCCTATGCTGCTTCCTTTAGATTGTCATTTCATGCTGGTTGTTTGCCTGTTCGCAACGCGTATGCTGTAGCAGCTAATAATCACTATAATCAATGGAAGTAGGCCTCAGACGCAACAGTGGTGCGTACACTCGAAAAGACCCATCTTCTATGGACTTTACGCGTCGCGAACAGAACGTTTCAGTTACGCGCCTGGAGTAGGTCCCCTGTAAGAGGCTAAATAGGCAAATAGTAAGACGGAAAAAATGCTGAGGTAGGCACGACACTCGAGGTTTAGCCTACTGCTTGTTGATGAATGTAGCCTATGCGCCAAAACGTCGGTCATCAATAGGCCTATAATGCATTAAGAGATCAGAGTGTGCAGTTAGACTAGGCATACTCTCTTTTTAATTCGTATGCAGAAGAACCCAGCACTGCGTAGACAGGCTATAGCCAAGTATGGATAGAACACTTGCCACAGTGTTCAAACAGACAATTAAACAAAAAAAACAAATAGTGCCCATTGCCTATAGCCTACTGACACTCTATGACAACATAAGACCCCAAAAAGCGAGTGTGCGTGAACATTTAGCCAATTCCTTCCCTGTAGGTTAAAGCAGAAACATTACATAGCCTACAGTACACTGTAGCCTACAACTGTGTGTGGTGATATCAACACAACTACCAACGTAGCCTATAGACACTAAGTAGCGTTTGCCAAGCTACCTAAAAGAATAAACCAGTCCCGCATGGGCTATAGCGTCAGTGAGAAGTTCAGCAGTGATAATTTCGTATATGACTCCGTGCCCTTTTTGCAGCGTTTTCACCACCAGCTGCTTACATTTTAATACTAGGTTACTCACCATGTTTTGCTCAGCGACGTAAACGGGACCCTGGGATCAGGTAGGCTATCACACAGTCCACATTCGCGCGGGAACAGCTGTCACAAATGTGGCCAACGATTGAAGGCTACATGTTAGCCTATTTATCAACAAAAAGCGCGGGAAAATGTCACGTGTCCCACTTTCGATCAGTTAAGAGGAACAAGACACTGTTGCCTCTTTTACTGAAACAGTAGTACTCTCCCGCTCTCACAAGCACCCCAGATATAGCCAAGCAAAATCAGATTGGCAGATAGTGGACTGCTGCTTGTGGCATGCCTCTTGTGGTCCGCCATTGGACCACCATGTCTTTAAATTGAACTTGTCACGAATGTTAAGAAAAGACATGACATGTTATAATTAGTCGGCAACCCACCAGCGGACCGCCAGAGAACCGATGAGCAAAACGCCAGCGGACCGCCAGATCTGCCGACAGTGGTCCGCCAGCCTCCTCCTGGGACGTGGCACGCACACACGCACGCATGCAAACACACACACACACACACACACGAGCGCGCGCAGGAGTGTGAGGGGACACCCCCGCCCTCCCTGCTAGAAGATCTCTTCAAGAGAAACGAAATTTGCAGGAGAAACGAAACTTGCCTCACTCTCAACTCTCCATGAGCTGTTAGATAGCCTACCCAAAAATGCCCAGAAAAAAGATCAAATCTTTAGTTAGTCAGAGCAGAGATGGGAGTAAGTCACACATATGCAAGTCTCAAGTAAGTCTCAAGTCTTAACCCTCAAGTCTCAAGCAAGTCCCAAGTCGTTTTTGTGAGGGTCGAGTCAAGTCAAGTCAAGTCATAGCTTAGGTCGAGTCAAGTCAAGTCAAGTCATAGCTTAGGTCAAGCAAGTCACAAGTCAAGTCATATGATAAGCTGGAAGACAACCGTCTTAAAACTTGAAGAGACGGCAGCCTAAGTTTTATAGCCCTCCTTTGCACAAAAGGGCTAACAAATAGAAGAAGGGGATATAAGGCTAAAGAATAATTATAAATGCTCACTAGGACCAGCAGGATCAGAATTACTAGGAACGACTACAGGGCCTGATGTACCAAATTACCAGACAGAGTACTCAACACGGTAGTTTATCATGGGAACAGCAGCTCATGTTTTCATTGCATAATATTCCATTAATAAATACCATACGGAAATGAAATGCAGACACTTCTATGTTATATACTACGATTTACTCTTGAAAGTGGCCCATTTCTCATTTATGTCATACATCTCTCATATACGTACATACATTTACAGTAATAGGGTTTGTGCATGTTGTTTGGCTGTTATACTTTATGATTTAACAAAAATAAAAGCAGCTAGCGCTAACAAACTAACAGCTACATTGATGTGGTAGACCAGGGATGGGCAACTTTCATGACTAAGAGGGCCACAATTTTTTATCATCACCATCAGAGGGCCAAATGTGGCTGCACACTTTCGCACATCAGACATGAGAGAAGCTACAAAATAATTCTGAATAAGAATTAAATGTATATTACATACTGTATACATTTCATGTGTGACATGCTCACATGTATTTTTAATAGGCCTATACATTCCCTAACGACAAATACAAGTATTTCACAGCCACATGAGTGAAAATTATTAATTTTAGTGCAAAGGGCTCACATAAATCATCATTCAATGATAGCACAAAACTGAAAACCAGTTAGTGCAGCATAGCCTCATATTCAATGCATTTAGCCTACTGTATGCTCCCACTCCATTTTTAAGAATGTATAGACATTTCCTAACGTCCATGATGAGAGTACAGATGTGATGTAACATCCATCACATCTGTAGCCTACTCTCATCCAACGCAAAGAAATAGCCTAGGCCTACTTGCAGTCATGCATGATTTGTCTCAGCTTCCCCTCGACATTAGCGAGAATGTCAACAATTATGTGCGTCGGGACAAAGACCGTTTCGAAGTTTTTATCTCCACCAATGAGGTTATGTTTTTATCGGGGTTTGTTGGTTTGTCTGTAGGCCTATATGGTTGTTTGTTCGCAAGATAACTCAAAAAGTTATGGATGGATGCAAGAGGAGGTGATGTGTTCGCTTGGAGGAGGTTTGCGCACTCTGAGTGATTTTCAGATCCCGTAGCGTAGCCTATTTCAGTCAAATTGTCTGTTAGCCTATTTGATAGGCGGGATATCAGACCGACGATATTCAACTAGGCTAAGTCAACATGATAAAACTTAATGTGATGCAAATAGTAGGCTCTTGTCACGTTTGACTGATGGAGATGGGATGTTAGCTGCCAGCTAACGTTAGATTAAAAAATAATGTGAAATTAGCTAGAGACATTTCTTACTTTTCTTGTGTAGCCTAGTCGGAAATGGCGGATAAAATTTGACGTGGTGCTGGATGTGTCGGATATTTTTGCGCTGCACACCTTGCACTCGGCGAATCGTTTCTTCTGTTGAGTTGAATAGTCTTTAAATCCAAATGTTATTATTTTGGGAACTGGTAACAGCTAGCATCCTCTAAACCCCGACCGCTCTACTGTAGATGGCGGGCGCGTCACCTAGCACCTAGTAGAGAGGTTGCCAGGTTCGCCCACATGCAACAGGAAATATCCGATCGAAAATAGTTTTTATTATTATTATCCACCAATTAACCAAGACAGCAATGACTTGTCGAGTCATTGCATGCAAGTCTAAGTCAAGTCTCAAGTCATGAGTAGCAAGTCCAAGTCAAGTCAAGTCTTTTCTCACTGTTGATCAAGCAAGTCACAAGTCCTCAATCTGGCGACTTAAGTCTGACTCGAGTCAAGTCACTAGACTCGAGTCCCCCATCTCTGAGTCAGAGTCATTTCAACTTGTCTGTTTAGATGTATTGAAGGATCCAGTTACAGTGTCCTGCGGGCACAGTTTCTGCACTGGCTGTTTGAAAGGCTGCTGGGATCAGAATGAAAGTAAAAGTTCTTACCGTTGCCCTCAGTGCAGACAGACCTTCTCCTCGAGACCGGTTCTGGAAGAACATCATGCAGATATGGTGGAGAAGATGAGGGAGGAAGGTGCCGAAGGAGCCTCTCTACCCCACTATGCCGAGCCTGGGGATGAAGAATGCAGTGTTTGCATTGGGAGAAAGCGCAAAGCCACCATGGTCTGTCTGGAGTGTTTGGATTCATACTGCGAAAGTCACTTCAGAAGTCACGAGGAGCTGTTTTTGACAAAGAAACATAAAACCGTGAATGCCACCGCACAAGGCCTACGGGAGAAAATCTGTGGCCGTCATAAGAAACTCCTGGATGTAGGCTATTTTGCCGTTCTGACCAGCAGTGTGTCTGTTATGATTTATGAATGTGCACTGGATGAACACCGGGGTCATGACACAATATCTGCTTCCATGGAGAGAGTAGAGAAACAGGTATGGAATTACCATAACTTTAACTGTTCAGAAAATGAATAGGCCTAGTCCTCTGTCTTCCTTAAAGGAAATAAAACCTATATTTGAAAGTAGCCTAATACAATGTTTTCTTTTTATACTTCCCCACCACCCCTATTTAGCCCACCTTAACTGCCAAATCCAGTGTGAAATATGAATCATGTTATTAGAAACCTACAGTAAATATAACTACCATGTTTGCATTACATTGGCTTGGCAGAGGCAAACAAACTTGGAAATCGCTCAGCTTATCCAGGAGAAAGAGAATAAGATCCAGGAGACAACAACAGCTATGAATTCTCTAATGGTAAGGTTATTTTCAGATGTCTTCAGCCTTCAAGTCATCTGAGCCGATCAAGGCTTGCTTAGTCACTGACTGCATGCTTCATTGCTCATAACGGCATGCATCCTAACAAAGCTCCTGAGAACGAGAACACTCTAACGCAATGGCGGCTTTTTACCAGTAGATGGAGAGAGAGGACCATTTATTTTCTAAATTAATTTACAGTAATCTCACACTTCACACAAAAGTTATAGATTACCATCAGTATTGTTATCTGATACGAGTTTGGTGATTATTGCATTAACATTAGAGGAAGTTGACCACAGAGGGCCACCAGGCCAACAGTTTACAGTAGATGCCTCCCATACCTCTCAAGTTGGCTACCTACTGTGTGCCACTATACGTGGCCTGAAATGTAAAATAAAGAGCTAGAGCAAGTAAAGTTTAATCAGTCACAGATTCTACCATCTCTACATACATGATTTAGCTCAAAAAGCTCACGCTCCAACCATTGGATCAGTATTGTTTGGTTTTGAGCCCAGGTAACTACTGTATGTGGCGATTGTGTGATTTTCGCAAGAACTGCACTCTAATAATGCTGGGTTTTCAACCCAGCTGCTGAGTAAAATGGGGTCCAAGTCCAACACAGCAATGGGTTATCTTAACCCAGCAGTTTGAGAAAGGAATACATGGTGGAAGTTTTTTTTTTTTTTTTTTTTGAGCAGTATGCTATTCATGGGTTTCATCAGGTCCCTTTCCACAGGTGTATACAATCAAGCACCTTGATTATCAATGCAGACTGCATGGTGCTTGATTGTATACACCTGTGGAAAGGGACCTGATGAAACCCATGAATATGCCTATATCCCTACACAGCTCTCGTCGCAGACACTGGTAGAGCAAAACAGGAGCGACTTCGCAGAGTTCATCAACTCCATTATGGAATGGTGCTCTAAGGTGGAACAGTGCATCAGAAGCCAAGAGAAAGCTCATCTGAGTTACGCCAGAGGACAGCTGTCCAACCTGGAGCAAGGCATCGCAGGACTGAGGAGGAGGAAAGCTGAACTGGAGCAACTATCACAGACCGAGGGCGACGTTCAGTTCCTCAAGGTAACAACATCGTGACCATGTGAGCTGCAGCAGTGTGAGTGATGGTCTGTCAGCTAACCTTTGCTGTGATCGGTCAGTTGGTTGTTCATTCAGGAGAGTCAATGGTGTCAACATATCCATCCTTAACCACTTTTTGTCAAATTAACAAAACAGCAACTGTTTATTTCTGCTATATGGCCATGCTGTTGTACTAAGCATTATTTGTCAGAAACCATTATCATGAATAATGTTCACCTTGTTGCTTTGACGTTCTGTTATTCAGAATAAAAAGGACCATAGGTTGGTGCCTTTCTTTTTCGTTTGCAGAATTTTCCAGCCCTTTCCAGCCCTCCAGATCACTCAGTGAGGCTCAGTGTTGAAGAGGATGGTGTCCATGTCATTAAAGCTTATGGGCCTGGGATGGAAAGCCATTTGGTACATTTCTGTAAAAAGCATCTGGACACTGTATCACAAAAAGGTGGGCAAACGTGTACGTGTGTGTGTGTGTGTGTGTGTGTGTGTGTGTGTGTGTGTTTGTGTTTGTGTTTGTGTGTGTGTGTGTGTGTGTGTGTGTGTGTGTGTGTGTGTGTGTGTGTGTGTGTGTCCATTGTTTGAGTACTGTACTGCTGAGTGATACAATTTTGATCTCAACAGTGAGAAGAGTGACTCTTGACGGCCTGACGAGAGAAGACTTCATACAGTGTGAGTAATGGTTCTTACTTGAACACCTAAAAAAAGTGGTGACAGTCTGATGCAATGATGTTAGACAGAATGACAGGCCTAGTATAGGCTATACTGTATATCCCCCGAATTGATACCCCCTCCCGCACTCACACACACACACACACACACACACACAGACACACACACACACACAGACACAGACACTCACACCACTCACATACTTGACAACCTCAGCTTACCTACAGTACCTACTCATGTGCCCTGTCCTAGTCTTGTCTCTTGTCTATCTGTCACTTTGGCTTGTAGAGTGTGGTCCAATCCCACGGTCTTGTCACATGTCTGTCTGTCTATCACATGTGTATTTCTATAAAAATAAGTTGTCCTCTGGAGAGGGGGGTGGTAGCCTGGTAGTAAACCAGACTCTAGAATCTTTCAGATTAAAGGGCCTGGCCACGAATAATGAAAATGGCCCAACTCAAGGGGCGGAACCAAGCATGCATTTGAAAATCTCATTGCACGCATTTGGATAACACTACGACCAAAAACGAAAGCTGTAGCGTTGTCGTCATCAGTTTAGCTCGTCTGCACCTTTTTTGGGGTAAACGTAATGTGCATTATTGCTCGTGGCTAGTGTCTTGCAGACACTAATTGTGTCAAATTGTGCTCTCGCGAGAACTCCGGATTTCCAGGGTAGGGGGTGGTGGAATTATGGAAAAAATTTTTAGAGACTTTGCAGAGAATGGCTTCACCTGTAACATTGCAGAAACACAGACAACACAACATGTGAAACAAGCAGAAAAAAACGTATGAGTGGTTTTACCAAGTAAGCCAAGACAGTCGGATTTCATAAAGGAACTAATGTTGTTGGTGTCTGTGGATTGCTCGGGCACAGGAAACTGTTCACAGCAATTAACATTCTTATCATGCCTTCTCCACCATCAGATGCTACCAGACTAACACTGGACCCAAACACAGCCTACCGTCACTTCAGTTTGAGCAAGGACAACACTGAGTTGGCATGGAGTAATATATGTTGCCAATTTGACTACTTTGATCATCCACAAAGATTTGTGGAATGCCGCCAGGTATTCTGTGAACAGCGCCTGTACGGACGGTGCTACTGGGAAGTTCAGTGGTCTACACGGTATGAGACTTCTATGGCAGTGTCCTACTTAGACATTGGACGGAAAGAAACAGATGACAAGAACAGGTTTGGTGGTAATGATCAGTCTTGGAGTTTGGATTGCTACCCCTCAAGATATGCATTCAGACACAATAACAGTGTGACTGAAATTGAGAGAGGACGCCAATCGTTCAAATTGGCTGTGTATGTGGATGTTGGGGCAGGCACTCTGTCTTTCTATGAGGTTTCCAGCTCTGGCAGTCTCACCACCCTCCACAAGCACAAGACCAAGTTCCTAAAGCCTCTATACGCAGGTTTTTATGGGGGTGCATATACACATTTAACTATTTGCTCCTTGAAGTAACATGGTGAGAATTTAAAGCAACTGTTTACACTGTTATGTACAATACATACACTATGACGGGAAGTACTGTGGGCTAATACATTCTTTGTATTGGGCATGCATGTAGATTTACAAGAAGAATACAGAAGTTAGTTATTCCTCTGCCCATTATACATTGAGGTGTCATGAGGCTTGTGTGTCATTCTTAAGTAAATATTATGCCAAGTTATATTACACCATACAATAGAATAGAAGAATAGAATATATACTTTTTTGATCCCGTGAGGGAAATTCATTTCTCTGCATTTAACCAAATTAGTGAACACACACAGTGAGGTGAATCACACATTTACCCAGAG
This sequence comes from Sardina pilchardus, assembly GCF_963854185.1. Lineage (NCBI taxonomy): Eukaryota > Metazoa > Chordata > Actinopteri > Clupeiformes > Clupeidae > Sardina > Sardina pilchardus. The sequence continues at coordinate 21,325,877 of NC_085008.1, read as the reverse complement.
CAGTGAGCTGCCTGCCCAACCAGTGGCGCTCAGGGAGCAGTGAGGGGTTAGGTCCTTCAGCCGTGGTGGACTGGTCGGGGATCGAACCTTCGGTTACAAGCCCGAAGCCCTAACCAGTACACCACGGCTGCACTATAGCACTATAGCACTATACACTATGATGTATAAGTCTTAATCACAGAAAAATAATTATATAGTTATCTCATACTGTAGCAACATGATATTACTGTAATAGCACTACATACAAAAGGTAACTAAATACAGTTCCTATTGTGAGGTGTAATTACACTATAAAATGTACCCCTTTTTTTGTGCTTAAATTCCAAAAAGTCATGACTACATAAATATATGCAATGATTTTCTCTTATCTGATTCAGTTTGTGTGTACTACTTGATGCATGTCCCTTAGTTATATGGTAGGCTATATATTACTGGCAAGGCATTGCTGCTTTTGCTAAAAGTCATCAACAAATTATCACAGTACATTATGTCACACTTATTTCAGCATCCATATTATTTCAGAAGCATTCACACATGGGTGGTTGACATGACATGGCCTTTTTTTGGTCCAGAGTGTCAAACTGAAGTAAAGAAATGTCTAATCTGCAAATAAATGTGGTTATATTGTTCAGAAAAACCTGCTTTATATGAACATATGGACCATTCATGCCAGTCATATTCCTATTTCTCAAAATTTTCAGCCAAACCAGGAAAAGCTCATATGGCGTGACTGTCCCGAGCCCATTTCATAAAGTTTGATTTTGAATAAAAAAAAATCGAATTAATATATTTTCCCATTACTTAAATACAATGAATACTAAAGATTTCTACTTGTAAGTCTGTAGTGTCCAGTCATAAGTCCAGGCATAATATTTTTGAACAAGCCATAAACAAAAACATTTTGTCCCAAAAATCAATATCATATGGTGTGACCCTAAATTATGTTTTTTAAATGTGCAATTGTGTGGAGACCTTTAGGGATAGGGGGTCCTTCCTCATTCAGGAAGTATAATAACTTCTCAGAAGGACATTGAAAGTTTACGTGTTGAGTTATCTCTCATATTTCTTTCAATAAATCAAGTATTTCCAGCACTCCTATCTCAGTTCCACTTTTCGCTGTCTTTTGGTGTGACCCATTTTTCAGGAAAATTTCAAAAGTAAATAGTTTTTTGGTCAAAATTACCTTTACATCTATGTTACCATGTTAAAGTGAGGATATGATTTTGGTCCTAGCATGTAGCCTCAAGACTCATTGTTCTGCTAAGTGGATGAAACCTCATATGGAGTGACCCCATATCATATGGTGTGATGGGGTTTTGCTGTCACACCATATGATTTATTTGTCACACTATATGATATAATCTGTATTTTCCTACATAAATAATGTTTTTTTCAAACATATGTTTAATTAATAGTTTAGTGTTATACATATTTTAACATATTTAACATTTTGTTAACATTTATTATTTAATATGTGGCACCTATTACCCAAGTGCTATACAATATCTGGTGGAATTCTGTTTTACAAAGTTCTGAGTTTTTAACAGTGATCCTTTATGTGATATATTTGTCTTAAACCGTGATTTATTGTTTGTGAAATGCATATATTCACATTTTTGCGTTAACAGATTGTTATTTGGTGTAATTTATCATATGGTGTGACACCATATCATTTGGTGTGACATCAAGAAACATCAAGAAATTATGAAAATAAAAAGGCTTTCGGAGTCTAAATCATACAAATCTGAATGTAACAGATAGGAAATAGGGTCAGCAAACATTGTATGCATTTCATTTCTTTTGTATCAAGATATGTCCAAATTAATATTAAGTTTATTGAAAGATTAGGGACAAATGCCTTACTTTGAGTATTGATGAATAAATATACTGTAAAATATAATACATTTCCACAAGGAAATGCTAGATCTTGATGAAGTAAAGATAGAAGATTATGATACACTGACTCACATAAAAAATATATACCCCATCATAGTTTTACACACAATAACTTTCATGTCACACCATATGATAATTTTAGTCACTAACACAAGACATTAGTGAATAAATATGAATTCCAATACAAATTCTAAAAGATCATACATATTTTGGGAATGGGAGAGTCAGTACAACATAACTAGGCTAAGTGATTTCCATGCATAATATCTGATTTTTTTTTCAAAAACTTTTTTTCGGCCTAAAACGTCAACCACCCTACACTACTCAGAGGATGTTAGGGATAGCTGACTTTCGGGTGAAATTTATCGAAAATGTAAAAAGTTCACGCTACAGTAGTATAATATGAAAGTAAGGCATTGAAGTGGAAGCATGCAATGGTGATGTCCTCATCTCAAACAATGTATTGAAACAAAGGCCAAACAAAGCTGAATATCTATTTGTGAGTAGTGTATCTTTGCTAAGAGCTGAAGTATGTAATTCAAATAGGAAAGGAACCAAAGCGACTACCGGTACATGAAATCAGCTGGTAAGTGAAGTTAATGATACTGATTATGTTGTTACAGATATGGGACATAGAACAGTGTCACAACACAACATACATTGAAGGTTACAAGGCTGTGTAAACTGTAGACCATTCAAAGTGTCCATGCCGACCCCCAACTAACTTTTTTGTAAGGTTACAAAAAGTAACCATGATTGTCTAGAATGTACCTCAATACTGGGAATTAGACCAGAATACTCCATATACTTTTGGTTATTGCTTATTCCAGTTAAGGCAACTGTTTACATGGGAAAAGGCTGTTTACATGGGAGTAAACATTGTTGCAGACCCACCCCCATGAGTTGTACAGGTATTTTCTGATGACAGAATGGTGCAGTGGCATACTTCAAGAGTTGTGTTCAGGAGTGGTTGACAATATTTAAGTTGTTGACTTCAATACCCCAATTGTTGGCCTCCAAATACCCCAAACTGACAACTGGATTTTAAGCTGCTGATCTGATGTCACAGGACATTTACAGAGGTCTTGTAGAGTCCATGCCACGCCTTGACGTGCTGTATATAGATGATCCGTGTATGCTAAAAAAATGACAACATTGGTTTGAAGCGATGTGATCAATTCATTTAATTGATTACAAAATTGAAGGTGTTCTCTGACCACTTCCAGTGATCTCATTGACTCCCAACAGCCAATCACATCATCACATTCCAAAATAAATACTTAGTACATAATGCAGACAAACACATAATCATCTATAAACAAACCTTAACCCCTTGCACTATTAACATGTGTGGGAGTTGCATCAACAGTAAAGATAACTGAAATGGGAGCCCTTTGGGTTAATATTTTAATGAATAATTGAACATTCAGACAAAGTAATGAGACCAATTCAATATCAAATATCCACATTTAAGTTAAGATAGCCAAGTCATATCCATGGACGTGTGTAATAATTCAATGAATGAATCTTTGGTTGTTAAAGCTCTTAAAGCCACTGACCAGGTAGAAGTTATGCCTTTCCATGTTGCTGTACAGTACCAGCAAATCATTTCTACCGCTTGATACAAAATGACATTCAAGTACAAGAATCCATGTTCTCATTTGGCTGGGAAGCCTGAACGTGAGGGTGCATGCATGGCAGGCTACCGTGCGTCTAAAGCCTACCTTACACTGACAAGATTTGGGAAAGATTCTTGAAAGATTGTAGTCTTTTAACTAATGCCCCTCATTCTAGCTTTACTCAAAAGACTACAATCTTTTAAGAATCTTTCCCAAATCTTGTCAGTGTAAGGTAGGCTTTAGTCTAAACTCCTCGTTCAGTATTTCAAGTTGAAGTGACAAGACTGGGCTCATCTGACACTGCTAGAGGAATGGACAACTGACCACAAAAGGAAGTTCAACATAAAGACTACATACAAACAGAAAGACAGCATACAAAAAAACCCCCTACTACATATATAGGCTAAATCAGAAGTCCACACTAATTCATCAGGCTTAGATCAACTGCCATTTTGTCTGTCTGACCTTGGAGCAAAGAGGCCCGGTACTACATGACATGCTGTAAACAGTAAAAAAAATAAAAACCTTCCTGGGTGGATCCCGGTTTGGGGAATTTATTTGACAAAATAAAAATCAATAAAAAACTATAACAATGATAAAAAAAAAACCTTGCATAGAGACACATGCATGCAGTGGTAAAATGACGCATTTATGCAGTTGGTGCAGTCAATGGAAGTGTTTTTTACACTGACTGCTAATTATGTAACATCACAAAAGGTTTGTGGAGAAAACCCACACCTCACAAATGCTCATACCACCAGTCTCGGTCACTGACCACAGTCACAAATGTCCACAGGGTGGGTCATAACAAGTTGCTGGGGGGGGGGGAGCCTCCGTCTGGCTTGAAACAATTTTCAATACAAGACAAGTATTGACGCCCCAAGGCTAGAGTGAGGATCTCCTTGGTGCCACCAGCATAACAGGCACAGTGGCATTCCACAGGGAGGGAGAGAGAGAGAGAGAAGGAAACCGGCATAGCGGGCTGAGGTTCACGCACCTCGTCTCATAGAGACAAAGAGAGTGGTATACATGCACTGACTGTTTGTGTCGGAGAACCAATGCATATCAAAGAGTGGAGTAAAAACTAACATATCATAACGAGAAGGACAAAAGTCACCTGCATGAAAAAGGGGAGTTCACTAGTTGTGTGTCAGAGAGAGGGAGAGTTTGAGCATGAGTGTGAGAGTGTGAGTGTATGCGAGAGAGAGTGAGTGAGAGAGGGAGGTGTGTATTTGGCATGTAAGAATGGCAGTGGAGTACAACCAACCAAACAATCCAGGTGAAAGGTTAAAAGTCTATGGAACAACAGTCAAGGTACAACACTTGCCACTCAAAAAGGAGAACGGTGAATATTAGCATGGGCAACTAACACACAAAGGCACTTGGCATGTCATACATTCTCAAAATCACGAATGTTTCATCATGGAGTCATCAAAGACAAGCAAACAACAAACACATTCCCTTTGTTTTCGTTAGAGTGAGGGGGCAGCTGCTACAGCTGGTCATGTTACTCAACATTAAACCATCATTGACAGAACATGCAGCAGACTTCCACAACCATCTGGATTGTCAGGAAAGACTGTCCAGGATACATTTAAGATAAAAAAAAAATATATATAAATATACTTGTGTAAATATACATTTAAAAAAAAAAAACATCAAAAACAATTCCACTTAGCAAGCATCAGAGGTACCTGAGTGTCTGAAAGGGTCGATGCTTACATAGACACGTGAATGCTGCGTTGCATCGTGGGAGAGTAAAGCACATCGGCAGGGGCACAGTTCTTGTGGAATCAGATAGTGGAAAGGTTTTCGGCCAGGTAGTACAGACTGTAGCTATTGCAAACTATGCAACACAGGTTGCACAGAGATGACAATAGGTGGTAGAGCCACAGGCGGTTGCTCAGCCTCTTGTACTTGGGGTCGGTCTCGCAGAGCTTAGCATAGGCCTCGCGATTGGACGAGAGGCCAATGTCCAGACCCAGTCCACAGGCTTGCTCGATGAGGTGCATGTCTGCCATGATCTCAGACGTCATCTGACCAAACCACTGGGCATTGATGGCTGCCACCGTGACGCACACAAAGAATATGAAGATCTGTAGGTACCGAAGGCAACAGAAAGTGACGAAAGAACAAAGTCAGGTATCAGGACATATATAACAGAAATGAGGAACGGGATAAACAGGGGGGGGGGGGGGGGGGGGGGGGGGTCAGAGGCAAACACCCTTCCTACTAAAGCCTTCATGATCAACTGTAGCACCATACTGAAGGAAGGCGCATCATCAATCAACACTTGGATTTCTAAAACGGAAAATTTTGGGTCCACATTTTTAATAAGTGACATAAAAGCACTAATCAAAATCCCAGTGTAACTCTGTAGTCCTTTCCATGTGGTGGAAACTTTGGTGGTTAAAAAAAAACAGTGATTTTTGTTTTACATGAAAGCTTGCTCCAGAGTGTAAGGTCTAGTCAACACGTTGTGGGTTAACAGGGTTTTTTTCCCCTTCACTGCTGGCTGCTGCAGTGAGACGTTAGCTATCTTATTTGCATACTCAGGATTGGTTATGTTCCCTTACCACAGAAACGGGCTGTTGCCTGAATGGATGCGATCAGTCAAAACAGTCAAAATCAATTTCCTGATTATCCAGAGCAGAAATGCTCAGGCCATGACATTGACCGCATATTTTGATTACGATGGCTCAAGAAAAAGGGATATTTTATAGCCGAGAGCATATTGACTAAGCAGTACATGTTTTAATTAATCAATAGTAGGCGACACCTCCTACAAGGTCACCCATACATGACTTTTCACAAGAAAGAAAAAAAGGATATTAAATGAAAGTCATGAAACACTAAACTAAAAGTACACCCAATTACACAAACACATCTATGGGAGCAAGCGTCCCATATTTGCATGATTTAACCAGTAGGCTGTATGAGCCCATTAGGATAAGAATCTAATGTTGGCTCTAATGTGCCTTATCTGCATGACATCACACTACCGGTATTTACTTTCAGTACACACTGGACTGCCTAATGTGGAAGAGAGAGCTGTATTTGAACATGCAAGCTACCTGGAAAGCTTCCTTTTCATCCAGAAGATCACTCGGGTGGTAGACGGCAAATATAGCCAGATTGAAGAAGGCACAGGCTGAACCAATGTGATGGTAGAATGGAAACAGCCGGCTCTGAATGAATCCAAATGTGTGTCTGTTGAGGTGGTTGTCCATCACAAAGCCTGGGGAGACAAATTCAACAACAGGAAAGAAAGCTGATCACATGGACAAGCTGTGGGGGATTTGTCAGCAAATTGGGATGATGACTCATAACTTACTGGAAATAAATGTGACCCATATCTGCATTCCCCAAAAGGTGGAGAGGAAGATGAGGTGCAGAAGTTTGGTGGTGACCGTGGGTTCCATGTCTGTTGCCATGACGACCCTCTCAGTAGACAATGCCACCAGGCACTAGAACCAGAGAGGGTTAAAGCGGAACAGTAATTAAAGATCTTTGCTAGAACCCTATCGTCTCTGGCACCCCTTTCACACTGATTCTCTTCGATTGTGGCTGCTGTAGCCTTGAGGAACAGGCTCTGCTACTGTCTACAGCAAAGCATAAAGAATCCATGATTACAAAGGCCTATGTAACTGTGTTCTTGATGTCTTCAACAAGCAGGCTTTCATATGACGTTATATTTAATGTTCAACACAAAGACAATCAGAGACCCAACAGCGCCAATGCATAGCCTATAGCCCACGACTGTACATCATCACAGTGGCAAGGTAGGTGGAGTCGTTGACCCTTCACCTATTTGTAGGACTAGGCCTACATTCTCAACGTGCATGGATCCACCTGAGGTTCAATTAGACGAAAATGGGCTAGATCTAGTTTTGCACTTTGGTCTAGCACGCATGAAAATCTAGAAACCGACAACAGTATGATTATGCTGTAGGGCTGACATTTTTACAACAATATCGACGAACTGACACGCCCCAAACATTAGCTGATATCATTTTGAAGGGATATAGAATGTATCGAGACGTTTGTCAATGTCACCTTCATTATACAATTATGAACTTTAAATGCAACAAATGAGGACAACTGAACAGAACTTTAAGCAATTTCCCCAAAGTAGCCTAGCCTGCAGCAGAAAATATTTAGCCAGCTATTGCTATTGCAGGCTGGCATTTCCACACTTCAGACAACAAACCAACAGAGCATGACCGAGCATGTCAGGTAGGATACGAAGACGTTACAAATGGACACGGTAACTGTAGCACAAATGCTACCATACACGTTTGGAATCAAATAATTCAGAGAGCAAATATGATTTTAAATTAACGTAGGAGACTGTTTTAAGTAGCGAACTGTAGCCTCTACTCATCAAAACCAAATAATGTCTGTCATAATGCAACATAATAGCAGCCACCCATGCACCAGATTATTAGACGAAAATCCTTGCAGATCAGCAACTCACCTCAAGATTTCTCAGGCTGAGACAGTAAACGAAGAGCAGAAGAGAACGAACGACTTTTCGAGTATGTCTCCCCAAGTAGCTAACTTTTCATTGGTGCGTAAAAGTCACGAAAGTACAACCTGAGTGGCTGCTTGTCGCAAGCGCAGAAGTCAACTGGAGGTTTTGTTACAATTGGCAACTTGTAGCAGCCACAGTAACCACCCCAAGTGGCCACTTCTAGAACATATCCACTTCTAGTTCTACGTACCTTCTAACAAAACGTATTTTGGAACGTAAGGAACACTTTTTCAGGGCGCCATCCGACTCGGGTAGCCTATAATCTAGGTTATTAAAACTAAATCGTTAGGCTATGTCTATTATTACAATAATGACATTCCACCCTTATAAGCAACGCAGTATAATACAAATTCTAGCTAACCTATATCATAACTAGAATGTCTATTCAACCTAAACAAGAAAGTAAAGCAAAGCAATTCGAGTCACCATTGGCCCGTTTCCAAGAGACAGATCATTAATACATTATGAACTGAGCATACGTCATCGTTGTCATGGGCACATATCAACTAAACATAGATTATGTCCTCTTGCAGATGCTCCAGTTTGTGCAAAAAGAATGGCTGAAAAAAAATTCAAGGGAGCCCCATTTGGGACACAGGCCGCCAGGTAGTATATTATTTAGGCTACAAGAATATTTGCATTTGGTTTGTCAGGATGTTGCGGAGTAGGCTATATTTTGTCCTTGGGTAGGCTACCTAGTTGACCACATAATGCTTATAAATGTGTTCTTTGATTAACACACAAGAATGGTCTCTGTCTACCAGGTTTGATGTTTCGGCTGTCCATCCTGCAAACAAGAGGGTGGGGACTTACACAGAGATACCTTACTGCAAAAAGATGACAAGTGAATCGGTAAAACACTGAAACAAGAGACATTTTCATCTCTTCAGCTATACTAGCCTGCTTATTGTATACACTATTATGGCATATTGTTGTTATAAAGTCTTAATTCTATTCCAGTTTGAAATAGGCAGTAATTTCAGACTTAGAAAATGTATTTTCTCGTAGTCGGTTATCTTTTTTGCTTTAAGGAAAATATTCTTAATACGAGTACTTGGTTTTCACTCTTTTATTTGGAATCTCTTTGGGAAAATCTGTCTATTACAGGAGAGAAACCTTGGACCAGGCACATACAATCCAGACATCAGCGACTTTGGTCCGAGAGCAATTCAAGAGCGGACTAAGGGCCCTGGATGGAGGAGGGCACAAGAGACGGCCCGCCAGGCTCAGATGCCTGGACTCCTGTACAGGGAAGCGTGGGATAACAAACACCTACTGGTGAGAGCTCAGGGCAGGGGTGCTGTGTTGGCCAAAATGTCATTGGGTGGACACAATTAGAGCATATATAGGACTTCCAGAGATTTTTCGCATAGATCTCTGTTTCTCGAGGTCACTGAGTACTGTCAGGTGGACAGACAGGTCACTGAGTACTGTCAGGTGGACAGACAGGTCACTGAGTAGGCCTACTGTCTGTACGAGCTCCAGCTCTGTATGAATATGGAATACAAGGGTGATCCCAGGGACAGGTTCTCCTGAAGGATCGTTGATCCGAACGACTCCGCCTTGTACCTGGCCAAATGTTATGCTAATGGAATAGTGAGTACTTGGAGCAGTTGCTACACTCTAGACAACGGGAGGGTGTGAAGGCCATCCATTCCCACCACACCCAGTATCACATCTGGAAGTAGCCGATGTGTTTAGAAAGTCATGCTAAATTTACAGAATGTACTATACAGACCAGAGATTCAAAATGGGTACAAAATCATGAATGACCATACACAGTACAAGAAGGATTCTGATTCACAACTCCGATGGTTGTGAACCGATGGTTTCCGTTTCTTTTCCTTTTGTACTGACAGATCCTGGTGACCTCTAGAAACAGAAATGTCTGTAAAAAATCATATGAATTCTCCTTTAAATTTGGTGCATTCAAAGACTTTAGAAGGGCCATATTAAAACTTTAAAGATTCATATGCCCACCTAGCTTTAATTTGCACAACGCCACTGGTTGACGGTTGAATGAAGGTCAAAGGTCAAAACCTCTTCCTCTCTTATAGGACAGATGAATATTGTACTGCTTGGTTTTGAGGGAACACAATGAGAAGACAAATGAATAGTAACAGACCAAAGCAAAACACTGCATAGCTATTGTCAATATTCCACTGCAATGTGTGATAAATGTACTGTGAATCTTAAAAAAAAATGCCACATAGATATTTCATACCACATTATTCAGATACAAATTATTCAGCTACTCATTTATGTATATGTTGCATCATTTAGGCTACAAGGACCACTGCTCACAAACAATACACTATTCTTTCGTCTCACAGAAAGCCAAAGTTGGTCCTGGCACCTACAAGACCACTGACTTCATTGAAGAACTAAACAAGAAACCAGGCAGCATCAGAGGCGTCTGTGACTCCAGGGAAGGGAGATTTCCAGAGACACGGGTATGTACAAGATCAGGGCCACCGCTTGAAATGCTGGGCCCTGTGAAAGACTTTAGTGTTTTATTTTGTGGAAACTAATTGATTGAGATAGATACCTTGCCATAGATTATAGCATATTATAATATTAGGAATACTACAGCTTGTTATAGGGAAAACTAACTTATAGAAGAGCAAAATAGCCTATATAGGCCTATGCATGACTAAAAGCATAGAGGGGGCTGAGACAGTGCTCCTGCACAAGATTGCCACTTGATGGAGACAAAGAAACATATTGCATTGGTACTTGGAACACTAATTGGGCGCTGACACAACAGCTTGGAGAGCACTTTCCTTGCAAGCCTTCTTTCCTGTACAATCCACGTGTGCCTCTCATGCAGCGTTTATACGTCCTCCCTCGCTCCTCGATGCCTCGATCCTCACTGATCTACATAAAGAATGATGGGGGGGGGGGGGGGACAATGGGATAGTCTATCCAGTGTTAGTTATAGATCAGTGGGAACGCCCCTCGAGGATCGAGGATCGAGGAGGCATGTTGAGAGGCACCCCATGTGTCACCTCTCTCTGTCTTGTAGTGCTGGACTCCTGGCCCCGGGACGTATGCCACCGGGGCAGACGTGGAGAAGAGGGTCAAGTCAGCTGGGACCACCAGGCCCTCCGTAGTCTTCGGCTCAGGGATAGAGCGCTTCCCAGAGGGGAAAGTGGTAACTACTAGACATTACTACTCTCTAGTATTCTAATTATTCTGCGCAAGTAGTTTTTAAGTAACATTTAACAGTGATCACAACAATGGTTGGGCAGTGGTGGCGCACTGAAAAAGTTACTATCAAGGCTTTGGCATTTACCGTACCCAGGGCCTTACCCTTACCTACCTGTGCAAGCAGTTTCATTAGTTATTCCGTTTTTGAGTTACTTGTCCAAAGCATTTCAAGACAGTGAATGTAATTAGTAAAACGATGACCAGCACTGCAAAAAGAGGTAGTCAGGAAGGACTTTTTTTTATTTTTTTTTAACCTGCTTAATGTTTGTGCTGCCAGGATGTTGTTGGACTGAGCCCAGGCACGTATGACATGAAGAGCTCCATTGACCTGGTGTTGAACAGCAGCACTGGCAAACGAGGCCCTTATGACCTCTTCACTGGACCAAGGAACAAACCAATCTGCTCTGGATACTTTGCTGATCCGGTAATTATGGGGGTAGAACCAATCTACCGCATGTAGAATGATTTGGGGTCTGGCTATGAGTAAAGAAAATGGTCCAACATGCAATGGCACCAGGCATGCATTTGAAAATATCTCTGCATTCTCACAACAGGAAAGTGGTGTAATTTGCAACATAATGCAAGGGGAAATAAGGAAATAAATGCCTGCTAGAACACTAAGTGTCACTGATGAAAATCACCACTCATGAGTAAATAGAAATCATGTGAAGCAGTGCTCTTAGGGGAAAGTGTTGAATAGTCTCTGATGACATAGCCAATCGTGATTAAAGTTTAAATCACAACTCAAATGTGACTCAATAGTGTTCAACGTTAAAGAATAGAGGAAATTAGCTCATTTGGAGTATATGCAACCAAAAAGCAGCAACATGTCCCTTTTTCTCTGATTCTTTTCCCTCTCAGAAAACAGTCAATCTGAACCCAGGGCAATACGCCAAGGAGATGCCCAGGTTCGGAGAGGACCTGGAGAAGCCCGCGAAGCGAAAGCATGGCGTGTTTGGCACTCTGGAGCAGTACCCTGCTGTACTCACTGACAGGATCTTCCACAGCACCCAGTCCCATTGCAAGAGGCCTGCAGTGAGTAGCAACCACTGGTGCCTCTGCCAATGAATGCATGCTGTTTTGCCACACACACTGTGGGGGGGGGGGGGGGGGGTCCTTGAGCAATATGCTGGTACATGCCTTGTTTGGAAGCCTCCACAGTTGGCATATCAATATTTGAGTGAATGGACCTACTCCTACTTTGGGGTAGGGTCCTGTGCATAGGAACCATGAGCCAAGTCAGAAGGCAGGTTAAAAATCTCTGTAAAAATAATTTGATAATGCAACAAATGCCCTCTGGAGACATGAGTTTGACATTCCATACCACATTGTTTTTCAATGCTTTCTGATACCATGAGCATCTGGTTTGTCAATACATGTCAGTAAGTGGTAGCTATAGCAATGCTGTCCATTTCATTACTTTATATGGCTGTAGTGCTACTAATGTGTGTAAGAGTTCCAACTGTGTGTGAATGCAAACAGAAAAAAGACCTAGAACTGTCTAGAACTGTATTGCTCTACAGATAGCCTCTCCAGTTAATAGTTAGTAGAACTATTACTTCCCACTAGAACTGTTGTGTCCGAATACACCTATACATGCAGTATATTTACCATTATTTCTGGCCATCTCTCTGCTATGCCATACTATATACCATGATGGTTTTTCACTGGTGCTGAATGGTTATCAAACTTGCTAAAGCTGGTGCAATGTCCCCCCCCTTTCCCCAGACGAGTCCAGGCCCAGGATGGTACGAGGTGACCTCAATAAGTCGCCCAGGGAGGCGTTCCGCCCCGCCCTTCCTCTCTTCTGCTCCACGGGTCAGCAAGAGAGAAGAGAGACTGCAGATGGGTGGCGAATATGTGAGTACCGCAATTTCCCGACTATTAGCCGCGGCTTATACATTGATTTTGCAGAATTGTGATTACTGTAGTCCTCATAGACAGAAGACTGTGGACGTCTATAAAGGAGCCTATATATGACTGGTAATGTGACCACTGCATTGTGCATAGGCAAAATGTGGTTGGTCTAGTTTTGCGTTCCATCTGAGTTGCTTTGAGTTATGGTCTCAAGGTAGCAGACTCAAAATTGCTTAGTCAAATGAAGCTTGTCAGACTTTTTCCATCAACCTTGTCTGAACTGCTTTCCTGATTGTTGCCTGACTTTACGACTGTAAAAAAAAGAATATTGAATAGATAAAAAAAAAAAGAAGAAAAAAAGAAAGTTTTTCATGAGCAGGTGTGCATGTGAAGAGTCTAGTCATTCGTAAAGTCCTAACATCAGCTTGTTATGTGCCCAAAACAGAGTGTCATTGGCCCAGGCAACTACAACATCCAGGACAAGAACCAGAAAGCCATCAGGGGTCACCAGTGTGTCTTCATCTCTGAAACACAGAGATATCTGCACTGCCCTAACAGGGACAAATACACACAGTAAGTTAACCTTACAGTGTGCGTTTGATGCACCAGAAACAGACAAAGCTCACTGATACTGATACTGACTTTACAATGGCAAACGTCCCTTGAGCACAACAGTTATAGTGTGTGTTCAAAGGACATGACTGCATACTTTACTTTAGAAACGTGTGTATTTTAATGGAATTGCACTGTGATTTGGTAGGTGTTTCATCTGATGGAGCTATGAGTTACAGTAAATATTCATTCCTTTGACAGCGAAAGACTGAGGCCCATCAATGTGGGGATGGCAAGAACGGCTTTCGCAGCTACTGCATGAGGCTCATCTGGAGAGATTGTGTTCCATGCCTCTGTGAAGCCTGGCAGGATTGAGTGCTCTGGACAAAAGGCAACAAGAAATCTCCATGGCTATTTTGAAAATACATATTTTTTTCAGATATGCACAAGAGAGGTGTTCAATTCATTCTGATAAAGGTAGGGGATTTTTTTTTTATAGCGACCAATCAACAACCATGCCTAATTAACATCACACAACATGACAAAGGAAACAACAACAACACGCCGTCGGTTGGTGGCAGTTGAAAATGTGCCGCATGTTGTACTTAAGATCCATAAAGGTCGCTTGCTCCTTCACAGTACAGCGTGTGCTGCCAGTATGCCCAATCAGAGAAACAAAGCAACCTTTGAGCACCAAAAACACCATCACCAACAGAGTCGCCTTCGTCAGCTTTTCACTGAGGTTATCAAACAGACACTTTCGCTCGTTGGTGTTTCACAGAATTAGGCCCACGGTAGCTTCAGAGGGCTCAACAGTGGTGTCTAGCGTCCTGGACCCCCCCCACCCCTCCTTGCTGTGGCTGTTCATGATCTGAACAACAACATAACCGGACAAAATGCAAGCCTTCGATGCGATGTGGGCCTAAACATATATTTGTTTGTTATTCGTCTTCATTGCTGTGACGAAATATATTGTCTGCATTATTAGTAAGGGTTGTTTTTCTTCATAAAGTATATTTTTGGAGCTTTTCCCTTTTTGGTGACAGGAAGAGAGAGATGGGGCAGGATTGTGAAATGATCACAGATGGGAGCTGAACGGAGGTCACTATGAGTATAATGTGGTATGAGTGCCACCACCTCCTATGACATGGCTTTCCTGTAATTGGGGGTTCATGTGTTATTTATTAATGTTGGACAAGATTTTGAGTGTTTCAGGGTTTTATTGGGCATTTATGCATTACAAGTGCAGCAGCAGCGTTACAAAAATGAGACGATAACATTTTCTCTCAAACCCAAAGGATGAAAATAGCCTGTCTGATAGACTACAGACTCGATCATCAACATGAAGATCCGACACTTGAGTGCTTTCAAGTATCTCAAAATAATACAGTATGCTTATTTTTTTATTTATTAACAGATGCTTTACCACTCAAAGTTGCTAGACAAAATAAACAAAAAGAAAGAATGTTATATCAATTTATAGCAAAACATTGAGACGGCTATTAAGTATAGGCTTTTAAAGTGAAGAGAGAGGTGTTCATTTTGGGCCACTAACAAATATTTTTTTAAAAATAAGCCGTACCAATATTAGGTGGAAAGTGTTTTGTTCTGTTAAGTGTTGTTTTGACCACACAATAAACCATACAAATATATAAAAAGGAATCAGAGGAATATAGGAGGTTAAACGTATGTAGGTTTGCCAAAAGTGACTTACAGATAGAAGAGAAATAAGAAAACAAGAAGTATTTTGCTCTTACATTCCTGTTTGTAGACAAAATAGTTACAGTGGCACTTTCAGAGAGTTAGAGAGCAGCAGATCTATTCAAATAACAGTATTATTCTGCAAAAATCATTAAATATAATAAAAGGGATGGCAAGCATATTGGTGAAACCCTGCTTCAAGTGCTTAATGTCTACAACACCACACTCCACCAAATAGACGTTTTCGCAGAGCCTTTGGTAAAATGAACCTAATTCACAGTATTGTTCACCGAGTTATTAATGTTATGACATGCAACACAAAAGGAAGGCATCCAGGAATAGGATGCACTGTAGTGACACACACTACAAACGACTTCATTCATCAGTGGGAGAGAGAGACTCTATGGGCAGCATTACATTAAGTGCACACATGGAACCCTTTGCTGAGAGAGAGAGAGAGAGAGAGAGAGAGAGAGAGAGAGAAAGAGAAAGAGAGAGAGAGATTGTAAAGTGGGAGAGACAGATAATGTAGGCCATTCAGATATCACGCATTCTTCAAATGCCACTGGTCTAGAGTTGATGTTATAGTGTTAATCCAGAATGTTAACAGTTCAGCTTGAAATTCTAGTCAAAAATAGAAATGTATCTTGTACCGATCTAGTGTAAAGTTAATCTGTGCTTTCCTATCAAAATGGCTCTTTTTTAGTTGGTTTGTTATAAAATGGGTGGTTCAAAAATATATTTGTAAAAATATGGTGTGTAGGATTAAAGAAAGCATGATATTGTGTGCTTTACAACATCACTGAGGTCTGGAACAAGGCTCCTAGGCTTACAGAGGGGTCACTTCGTGGGATCTTACAACTTCTGTCAGGTTTGGAAATTAGTGTCGCGCAGACTTGCAGATTTTGTCATACACCTCAGGGAAGGCACCCTTGCAATTCAACTCATCCCTGAGTTTATGGTACAGGCTTCCGTCAAACATTTCCCAGAATTCTGGTCGCTCCATGTAGACATCAGCATAAAGCATTTGGAATCTGAAGAGAAAATCAAAAGTCAAAAGGACGCGTTAACCACAAGAAACAACACATAAGTCAGAGGGAATCTTGAGCAAGTGGCATACTCCTCTGTCAACATTTGCGTAAGAGCTCCCAATTGTTGGGAAGCACACAAATCCCCCACACATGTACGTTGATGATGCAATTCTCGTCACGCGCATTGAGCACAGACGCGGGAGCATGTCACAGCCTTCTGCCTCACATAAGGTATATGCTCCACGCTGTTCTGTTATATTTTGCATTACACCACACTATACCCCAGTGTCCACAAATGATTTGAAGCATCTTCATGGGAACTCACCCATGAACTTCCCTCACAAACTTCTCCAGCTGGCGACAGGAGGCGCGGGCCTGGAAGTGCTTGACCCTGGGCTCCCCGTAAGCGCCGATATCCACGTACAGCTCGTCCTCGTTGCCCTTCGGGTGCACCATGCCAGGCTGGCTGGGCAGCAGGAAGGGGCACAGCCACAGAGGGTATACCTGAAACACAGACGTACCACCAGCTCAGCTTATAGAGGGAACACCTTTGCATGGTCAAACCCAGCCAAAGGGCGCAAGACACACTCACTGAAGCTTAGATATTTTGAGAGGGTATCAAAACCAATCCAGAACTCATTCAGTTAAATGAGTAGTCAGAGGCGCTGCTAGAAAATGTGGGCCCTAAGACAGACCCCCCCAATAATAATACTATATATTCTGTGAAAAGGGCGCTAAGGATGCTAACTAGTCTAGTCAATTGATCTTTGCTGTACATCTGATTTGTTTAATAATTTGTACACAATGGTGCATACCATGAATGTGTTTTCTTTAAAGGGATATTCCGCCATTTTTGGAAATACGCTCATTTTCCACCTTCCCTCGAGCAAAACAATCAATATTTACCTTGTTCCCGTTCATCCAGCTATTCTGCGAGTCTGGCGATACAACTTTTAGCTTCAGCCTAGCATAGATCATTGAATCGGATTAGACCATTAGCTTCTCGCCTGCTAGCTTCATGTTTAAAAGTGACTAAGATTTCTGGTAATTTTCCCATTTAAAACGTGTCTCCTCTCAAGTTAGAAAGTGCAATAAGACCAACTGAAAATGAAACCTGGCGTTTTTCTAGGCTGATTTCACATGAAACTACACTCTCATCTGGCGTAATAATCAAGGCAGCTTGCAGCTACTGGCACTACTACTGCTTGTTGTCTATGGGGACTATTTTCAGATGCTGCGTAAGATATCACTGCGCCTATGGTACGTTTGCAAGTTGCCTTGATTATTACGCCAGATGAGAGTGTAGTTCCATGTCAAATCAGCCTAGAAAAACGCCAGGTTTCATTTTCAGTTGGTCTTATTGCACTTTCTAACTTGAGAGGAGACACGTTTTAAATGGGGAAAATTACCAGAAATCTTAGTCACTTTTAAACATGAAGCTAGCAGGCGAGAAGCTAATGGTCTAATCCGATTCAATGATCTATGCTAGGCTGAAGCTAAAAGTTGTATCGCCAGACTCGCAGAATGGCTGGATGAACGGGAACAAGGTAAATATCGATTGTTTTGCTCGAGGGGAGGTGGAAAATGAGCGTATTTCCAAAAATGGCGGAATATCCCTTTAAGGACAATAAACAAGGTATCTATCCGGTATCCAAAAATGGTCTCTGCACTTGTCTCTGTATGGGTAAAACTGTGTGTTATGTGTGTGTGTGTGTGTGTGTGTGTCTGTAGTGATGACCCACATGGATGTCCTCGTGGAAGCGGGAGATGGACGCCTGCAAGTGCTTCATGGGCACCAGCATGTCCTGCACCACGTGGTGCTCCTCGTAGAGTTGACGAATCGTCTCCCCCTGCGTCAGCTTCAGCAGCGAGATCTTAGGGGGCACCATCCAGCCAAACACCAGGCGGAAGAAGGGATTGTTGCCGAACGGGATGATATCCTGGGAGAAGAGAGAGAGATAGAGAGAGAGGCAAAGGGAAAGGGAGATGGAGGGAGGAGGAGAAAAAAGGAGAGGGAAAGAAGAAAACCCATCAGACATAGTAGGATCGATATTTCTAGCCGATGATGACAGTAATGTTTTTGCTCTATGATCTTTGTGCTACAAAAAAACCCCAGAGAAACAGGAAGGGTCTTTATGCTCGGTGAGTTGAAAGTTTTACAGCACAAACATAAGTCAGTGGAATATAATGAGCTGTCAAATGGTGCTTTCTGTGTTCAACAAATGCAGTCAAACACAAGAGTGCGCTTATGTATGCCAACACATGCAAACACACATACACCACAAACACACACACACAAACAGACACCCAGACCAGACACAGCCACAAACACACACACACACACACACACACACACACACACACACACACACCGCAAACGACTGTTCTGCTAGAAAAACAATCTGCATAATTTATAATACAATTTTATATACTCTGGGGTGGGGGGTAATTTGTTCCAAGCCACATGTGAGTTCCTGTTTCCTAATGGCAGCAACAGAGAGAGAATGAGAGAGAGAGAAGAGAGAGAGAATGAGGGAGAGAAGAGAGAGGGAAAGAGAGAAGGAGAGGGCATTAGTGCTGCTGCCACACATAATGCACTATGGTGGGGATGGACGCAAGACATCTGAAGTGCCCTGTCAGAGGGGCTGTTGACTAAGTTGACCCTCTAATGCACAAATGGAATGAGAGTGTTCTCTAATACAAGCAACCATGCACAAAAAACACAGCTAAATACATCAGGAGGAACAGGAACAGAAAACCTCTACAAATGCGCCTAAATGTGTCAATCCATCAAAGACACAAAGTCAGATCTGTGCGATGGAACAGCAGCACTTGGAAATCCGTATTGTAGTTAGACATACAGTAAATAAAAACCATTACAGCCTCACATGTACAGTACATGACTGTATAATCAATTATTCTCAGATGATTGTGTAAGCACATGTGATTCAAATACACATCTCCTGTACAAATAAAAAAAACTGTCACAGTATATGCATGAAGTTATTATGTTTACTTTAGCCGTAGTGATGTTCCTGGAGTCTACGGTCATGCTCAGAGGCGAGTGAAAGCTCAGAGTGGTATACTGTACCTGCAGTTCCCAGAAGATGCTGCGTGTGTGCCTGTGGTAGTAGTGTCTCAGGGGGACGTACTCTACGGCCGTGTGGTCTGTCTTCAGGAAGCTCTCCACGTGCTTGAAGAACCACGGCTTGTAGTACAGCCCAATGCGATTGATCTGAGAGCGTAGAAGGAACAGAGGCTTACTACACACACAATTCACAAAAGGATTTCTGCTTTGCCCCAGTGCAGTCAAAGGCCGGGTTTCCCAGATTCGTTAAGAAGCTCTTAAGTGCTAAGAACTTCTTAGGAGCGTTCTTAGAACGTTCTTAGAGCGCTCCTAAGAAGTTCTTAGCACGTAAGAGCTTCTTAACGAATCTGGGAAACCCGGCCAAAGACTGTGAGGTGTCCTCGTAATAAGCATGGGAGTATACTGTTTACAACTCAATCAGCCTGTGGTCACCTTGTCTGGCTCTGCCTCGTCGGTCATGGTGCCAGTCATAATCACTGCTTCGTCCAGGGAGTACTGAAGGCCCTCCACAAACTGGTTCTCCTTGTTGGCCGACTCACTGGCAAACTTCTGGCAGATGGCATTGAGGCCACGCACCGGCTCATAGCGGAGCTTCACCCAGGTCTTTGCAGGGATGATCTTTATCTCGGCAGCGACCAAGAACCCCAGGGTTCCACAGGACCAGGGCACTGCATAGAACAAATCGGTGTTCTCTTCCTGTGAACAAACATCACACAAAACTATAGAAATCCAACTCTTCAGCACACAGGCATTTCACTACTTACTCACTAACTCAAAAGTGTGCTTGAGTAATCCGATATGAACATACCATTCAAATCAATCAATAAATGTACACCATCACATCGGAATCGATAGCGATATGCACAATACCCTTCAAAGCATTTGACAAAAGACCTGATACTAGATCTACTGGGGTGACTCGAGAGAGAGCTCTCTGTCCTTAAGATAAGAGGATTGATTCCTTAGCAGCAACCTAGGGGAGTATTGGTTGTCCTCAGCACGAGGGCAGAGTCACTGTGATTCAGTGTCTGGGGAGAGCTTGAGTTCTGCACTACCACGGGGGAAGGAGCATGGGCAAGAGATGCTGATAGCCAGGCTGGCTTTGTCCTACATGTAAGGGGCTTGCGATCTTGCTGTTCAGACGTCCGGTAAGTAAGCAATCTACGCTTTCTCGCATGTGCAACCATGCTGGAAAACAAACAGTGGCTAATACAGAAATGTGACGCCTTTGTGAAACCTTTGTGAAGCTGCTACTAAAAAATAAAAAATAAATGCAAAGATATATAGCTATATAGATTAGGCTGGAGCAACTGTTTATCATGTCTTTGGTTCAGAACTATGTAAGGACTGCTTGCTTTTGATCAATATAAAATAATCAATTCACTTTGCTGATCAATGTCAAAATACATGCTGCCTTCTGTTCTGATTTTTTGCTTGTTTATTTGTTTGCTTGCTTGTTTGTTTGTGCTTGTGTGTGTGTCCATAAAATCTTCTCACAGTGAAGAAGGGGAAAGCAGGGCATATAAAACAAATCAGACAAATAAAAACAAACAAACAAAAAAAAGTCAACAAATCAAAACACCAACACACACGAGCGCCGGACCCTTGATCACCATGGGGCGACCGCTCACCTCAGTGCATCGGACCAGACTGCCGTCCGCCAAGACCAGCTCGTAGGCCACACAGATGTGCTGGAAAAGGCCGTAGATGTGTGAGGAGGACTCGATCCCGGTGCCCATGACCAGACCTCCTGTGAGGGGAGGAGATTCAGACAGTGAGTCAGCCTCGGAGCCAGAGAGCAACGAGTGGGGGGGCTATGAGCCGGGGGGCCAAATACTGCAAAATATCTACTACAGAGCACTCTGTTTGGGGGGACACAGAGACCTGTTTGGGGGGGCCTGGACCCCTATGCCCCCCCCCTGACGCCGAGCCTGCAGTGAGTGCTATGCTGAGCCAAGTGCCATTCTGACTCATTCCTTGAATGATCATTTGTATGGTAGGAGCAGGCTTCACTCATGCTAAGCCAAGGGCCATTCTGACTCATTCCTTGAATGATCATTTGTATGGTAGGAGCAGGCTTCACTCAGTCTCTTAAGTTTCTTTTTAGAGTGCTTGGCCAAACTTATATGCTTACCCAGAAAAGGAAAAAGGCCGCACTTTGCATAATAAATGTGTTTTATTGCACAGACGTGTTTCGGCTTAGTGCCTTCCTCATTCCTTGAACGAGACAAGTAGAGAGACAGAGTGAATAGACTCCAGGAAAATAGTCAAAAGGGTTTGCAAACTTTGTGTTGACGAGAACACAACACTGATGATGTCCGTCTAAGGCTGTGCTTTTCATTGACTCTATACTTTTCAACATTTACAGAAGGGGTGTGGGTTTTCTTTGTTAAACCTCAGGACATTTCTGCATGAAAACTAACGAACAAGGAGACCACTGTAGACAACCCCTCACATTCCACTGACTATTTTTGCTTGCAGTGCTAACAGAGAAAATCAATACCTTCACCTGTGGGACTTATCGTATATTAAATCCATGCAGCTGCCAGAAGGAAAGTATTGCTTAGGCAAACACTTTTGCCCTGATAGGAGCACCTGCGCTCTCATTTTACACGCACTTTACGGTGTTGGTCTCAGCAGGCCAGCAAATGAATTTGCCGCCGCATCCCTGGAAAACATTAGCGGGAGAGTGTGCACAAACTCTGCCTTCTAGCAGACCTCTATGGAAACTGAGCCTTGAGATGCTGCTTCCCCCACCAGACCCCCACCACCCCTCACCCACCCTCTAAAAAAAGCCATTTCCTGAACCAGTTTCTACCACCACAGACAGCATCGTTTGTCATGCCTGATCTGATTTAATCAGAGCTTTCAGCAACCACATAGGAATTACATTACCGAACACAGAAATTTGGTGCTTGCTGTCCATTCAACTGGAGTACGCCACTTTTTGGAGGATATTACATCCTGAAAAAATCATTTGAGAAACAGGCTGTCTGAAAGGCTAAGTGAAATTTTACATTAAGGTGCAGATTCCCATTCAATGTAATATTATGGGCTATTTTAACGGCTGTCTGATTAATAGTGGAGTATACTCTACAGTATAATACAATCACTGTGCGTGATGTGCATCAACAATTAGCCTGGAAATCCAGATTTCTCGCGAGAGCACAATTTAGATTTGCTCAGCGAGTCACTCTGGCAATCAGTAATGATGCTCATTACCCATGCCCTTGGAGCTGAGCTGCACCAATCACATTGGCGTATCTGATATAGGCGGGCCAGAGGGGAATTAAACAGATGATGACGGATGGCGCTGCAACGTTGAAGTCTGGAATCGGTCAGTTAACATTTGCTGTAGTGTTATCCAATTGCGTGTGGTGATATTTTCAAATGCATGCTTGGTGCTGCCCCTCGAGTTGGGCCATTTTCATGACTCATAGCCAGACCCTGAATCTTTATAGATTTGGGTCTGGATTTCCAGGCTAACAAATAACTGTAAGTGATAAGAAATCTCACAGATGAAGAGAACAAACTTGACCCTGGTGCATGTTGAGAACATAACAACCACATACCTACGGTGAGGTCATCCAGCTCTGGCAACACTGGTAACGTCCAGCCAATGGCATTGAGTAGAGCCGTCACCTGACCCATATTGGCCAGAGGTTCAACACGCACTACCTGTGGGAGGGAGTTAAATGGTGAAATCAATTTACAGCACATTTCTTATCTGTCTTATGCACACAAACACACACACACACTATTTAAACACCACAAATATCAATGTTGCAAAAGATATAATCTAATTAGAAAAGTATAGAGAAGTGATTACTCACTAACTAACTTACCTCTTGAATTTCCCCTTGGGCATCAATACAGTATCTATCTATCTTACTTACAAACAGATCATAGGGACATGCAGGAAAAATGTCTATATCCGATAAAAGAGGATGAAACCGAATGCATCTTCTTCCCTTATGGTCAGTCTCAGTCTCACCTGTCTCTCGGTGTCCACCTCCAAGATGTCCATCATGTTGATCATGATGTTCTTGTGGGTTTTCTTGTACTTGCCCACTCTCAGGGACACGGTCAGCCAGCCAGGGCGCCCAGTGCACATGTGAGTCTTCGCCCCCTCCTTTTTCCACTCTCGCACCTGTGGGCCAGGAAGTGAGATCATTCCGGGGTCAGTTTGTTTTAAAGCAGCGCCATGGAGTCCAGGTCTATAACTACTGAACTACCAGAATGTCAAAGCTTTCCACCACCAACAGCCCATGCGGTACAGAGGTACTGTATTACCATAATAGACCTCTTTTTAGTGAGTGGTTAGGTTGTGTTGATAGGTCTTTTTAGTGACATTGTTGATAAGGTTGTGTTGTGAAAGCTTTTCTTTCATTTTCTCAATCCATCCACAGCACTAGTGGACAGTCTGAGCGGCTTGTAAGCAATACTGGTGAGTCCATCTCTCGTTATGGCCATGTATGGACCACCAACATTAATGTGAAGATCTTACCAAAAGTAGTTGCTTAGTAACAACTTAAAACACACACTGGAAAGTGTCAAATGGCAAAGATAACAATCCTACCAGATCTCTATATGGTCATAAGACAAAAGATCAAGCCCTGCCAGGGTTCAGATCCTGAACCTGACCCTAGCCAAATGTGTAGAACGAGGAGCCCTACTATGTTGTGCGTAACACAGCATTTTACCCAATAGCTGATCAAATGAAATTGTAATCTGTAAACTGCAGCTACACAAAAACACGCATGATTGCAGTTAACTTCACACATTTTGACGCTTCGCTCTACTCTATTACACAATGTTACAAAATGTTGAGCACATAACTGCATGCGCAAGTTCGCAACAGGCTAGGCTACTGGAAAACGTCTCCAACTAGCCTACAGCTAAACTACTAAACAACGACTCCTAAATCCCGAGAGGAAATACCAATGTAAAGTTTCACAGAACTCTCATGAACTCTCACTATGCAGTGCCGCGAAGCATCATAGACGAATGATACTGTGCCACATGTTCTGATGCGCACTCTGATGCGCTTGGACTGGTATATTCTGGAATATCCTGTCACACGATGTAAGAGGAACAATTCTCTAAAATAACCCACTTAGAAAGTCGGGGTGGGCCCTTGAAATTAACAAGAGGGATGAGAAAGAACAACACATCTGTGCAGGCGCATGAAAGAACCAGGGTGAGAGAGGGCAGACAGCAAAGAAAACACGCGGAATGGAAGGAATTTCTAATGCAGTGAAGTGATCCTTGTTTTCATACTGGACGATACTTAAATCCCACGTGGAAAAGAAGGATTAGGAGTCGAAACTCCACCGTGAGGTGGACTTTATCAAACCATAGACTTGAGGTCGGACTTTGCACAACCTTGCCATTTCACCCGTCTGATCATCATGGCCATCGTTGCCAGAATATGTAACACTTAATATGGCTATAGCCTAATCAGGGTGTGTACGATTTGCAGCACTAGCCTTACCTGTCTTTGTATGTCTCTGACCCGTTGATCATGCAGCTTCGGTGCAGAACACATCTTGAAGATGACCCATGCTCTTACATAATAATACACATCGAATATTACGGATAGTGGTAAGAGAAAGAGGCAGACGAAAATCCATCGCTGGTGAACTATAACATAATCTAAACCCTTTACTTTGATCCATAAAAGAAACAAAACAATTAAACCCCCAAGGTATAGTAACGGATCCATGCTTCTATAATAATACTATACCGCGACCACCGTGTCTGCTTGCTTGCCGCCTTTATGTCAGACTGGTATCTTGTACAGGATCACGTCTCTTTGTTCAATAGGCTACATTAGAGTTCGACTACTAGTACTACTGCTTTGTCTTGCAGTGCTGCCGAACACGAACCACGGTTACAATCTTACGACTACCTGAAGCTGTTGAAATTGACACTTCGATCGTCTATGTAACCTGTCTGATGTTTAAGTAAAGCCCACCCTAGGTCTACACTGATTGGCCAAGGGCGCGTCAATTGTGGTGACCCCAGTTACTGCGTCTGCACACTGCATCCAATCAGGAAGTAGAAAGGCCGTCACACCATTCACCAAGTCCCGATATGCTTATTTTCATGCAACAGTTGGATAATGAGAAAAGCCTGATTGTGAAGTACCATTAACAAAATATCAGTCAATAAAGGGAAAAAAAAAGAAAGTTAGGTATTGTGGGCATATTTAGGTTAACATTATAGAAACATTTGTTATCACTGTATGAGAAAACAGATTTAGTCTTACCACAATCATGGAATAAAATCAAAAAGCAACTTCAACAGTATTGCACATCACATAACATTTACAGTATTCTCATTATTCGGTTATTTGTTGAAATTAGCCTACTTCTGTAGCATATGAGTAGACTAAATGCTGTTACATCAGAGGTGTGGGAGGGGCATCCTGGAGACACTGAAGTGATCGCTGACATTGACGATGAATACACTAAGTAGTCTACCGCTTGCCTCTCCACATCAACATGTTCATCCACGGACCCATCTGGAGCTGGAGTCAAGATACAGAGGCTGGTGTTTTGAAGCCAGGACAATTGGGAAGTGTCACGGCATGAACATTTCAGCGGCTTATATTTGAGGTGATTCACTGAAGACAGAAGAGGGTGTTTAACTGACAGGATGCTGCATAAACATCTGTAAACGTTGCGCAAAGGAGCTGTGATTCTAAGGGGGATTTAAATTAACTTTACCAACTCGGTATGCTACCCATTATTATGTGAACAGGTAAATGAAAATTCAGCAGCTTATGAACCTACCAAGACAACTACCATAGGCTAAAAGTTGTCTCCCTGAGGATGCGGAGGCTGACCCAAGACAACAGATCAGCTGAACAGCGACTGTAACCACACGGTCTTCAGCCGCACGCTGCAATGCCTTCTCTCCATCATGGGGCCATATTCATAGGAGTGATGCTCATCGTCACCGGCGGCTCCACGGCTTTCCTGCCATCCAGTCAGAGTAGGCTCCAGGCATTCAGCTTATGCTGTGTGGTCCTGGGCGCTGTGATGCTCATATTGGGTCTCTTTTGGGCAATGAACGGAAAGAACACCCCAGTGACTTACAGCAACGAGTACACACACGACTACAGCCACGTTCTCTTTACCCCTCCGCACGGAAACCACTTCCCAGAGTCGCAGTCCGTCTACTTACAGAGGTTAGTAACCAATTGTGCGTGATGGTAGTAGGTTCTGAAACTGTTGTTCTGTCTCACTGTAAACACAACTGCGAGGTACAACTCCCCTGGTGACCTCCGCATTTCAAGATTCTGTACAATATATATGGGGACTGTGCAATATACTGTCTTATCAGAAATCCTGCTATTTATTAGGGGTTTGTGCAGTGGCTCTAAAGGCATTCTATTGTATTATAATTTATACAAAATGTAAATATAATTGTATTTTTAACATTGCAATAACATTGTTCCAAACAAGAACAACTAAGGCAGATCCATCTGTTAAGTTGCCTATGGCACATATTGCAGGATGGCTGAAGCCTAATGGTAATATAAAATAATGATGCAAATTAATATTTTTGTTGTGTGGTAAAGTGTATTTTTGTATACTCTGACTTGAGTTTGATATCATGTTATACATAGCTGGTAATGCCGGTTTTCCAAAATGAACAAACTACGCCCTGTGTCATCATCAATTTACTAGAAAGATGATGCACCATAAAGCCATTAAGATGGGTCAATTCTCTCTCTCTCTCTCTCTCTCTCTCTCTCTCTCTCTCTCTCTCTCTCTCGCACACACACACACACACACACACACACACACACACACACACACACACACACACACACACACACACACAACAAACACACACACATACACACACACACACACACACACACACAAAGAGAGAGAGAGAGAGAGAGAGAGAGATAGAGAGAGCAAGTTACTCCCCTGAGTTACACTGGCAACATTATCCACTCATGTTTATTGTTAAAGATTCCTACTGCCATCTATTGGTCATTTCACTTCTGTGTACCAATCATCGTCATTGATTATCATCATTCAACATGGAACGCAAATTAGTGAAATTAATGAAAAATGTCATGTAACCTCACCGGGAAGGATTTTTGTTAAAACAAAATAGAATGAGTCATATGATTAATGTCAAGATTTGACATATCCATCCACTCATTTCTGTTTTCAGGACTCTGGAGAGACAGAGGAGAGGAGTTTATGAGGAGGACTTTGATTATCCGCCGATGGAGCCGACCTGTTTCAGCCCCTCAGGCAGGGGGCGCCCCCCTCATTGGGACCTGGAGCCTCCTCCGCCTTATGAAGTGGCCATCAAAACCACAACGAGCTCCACACACCTGAGGAGAAGCTATTCTGACACCTTCCGGCCAACGGAGCCCCTCTTTGGCCGCTCACGAGAGATCAGCTTTGAGGTGTGATGGCGCCATCTTGACTTGCCGCCATCTTGACTTGACTTTTGTTGATGTCACTCCTTTCTATCATACACAAAGCCTCCAATTAAGATGCAAATATTAGCCTTATCTGATAATGTAAGCAGAGCTTCAATATTTTGCCATCCTTGCGTAAGAGTTCTCGCCCAGGTCTCTATGTGTGATGTTTAAAGTGTCCTTTTGGCTTTAGTATGTTTTAAATAGAGTTAGAGTTGCAGCACAAAGAGAATGCCTTCAGAGTTTTACATTTTGAATTTGAAGGAAAAAGGAACTGCCCTGTATCCTGAGGTTGAGTGATTCTGAGGGAGCTATATGGACTATTTATCTGCTTTGGATAAATATCCTGCGCTAATCTCCTAATACGACCAGGTTACTCATGTGGTAATATCATCTTTGTGGATTGGTGTATTTTGGTAGTGGGATTTGGACATGTGTGAATGGCAAACAAAAAAACTCAATTAAGTAAATATGATCTAAATAAACACTTGTAAACACATGTTTATGCACCAATATTGGCAAAACCTTATGTTTAATCAACATAGTATAACTCAGGTCTTACTGAAGTCTATTGCACTAAACCGCTTGTCATTCGGAAAGTTCTTGCTACCTCACACACTCAAGTCTTCATAAACCCCATCAGATCACTGCAGTCAGAAACATTTATTGTTTGGATTTTCCCCCAAAAAGCTTCTCCTGAAGATTCATCTTAAAACCACTGTATTCCAAAGGACAATAGATTTATCTGGAGACCTCTGCATTGCAAATATTTTCATCCAATACAAGAATTGTCATGTTGTATTGTGGGTTCAACCCGGGACGCTTTAGATGGGCATGGAAAATCTATAGGTTGATGCAATTAATGCAATCAAGCAATTCACAATATAAACTATCAGTGAACAAAAAAGTGGGAAGGTGGAAGCATTCTAAATGCCTGAAACCTTGTTAGGCATTATTTTACAATAAACAGTTGACAGCCAAAGACAATACATTTCACAATCTTCCCAAAGTAAACAACAATGCAATTAGCAATCCAAATCACAGGTGGCCTTTTTCCTTTAAGATGACATGCAAGCACAATATTGCCTATCAATATTAAATGTCCTATTAAATGGATGTTATGCAGGTGCAATTGTATGTTCTCTGTAACTGAGGGTCAAATGTGTAACTCATGGTTGGTCCCATTTATCAGCTAATCCAAAGAAACACACTTGAAAGTCAGCGGTCACAGCTCTCACGCTCACAGCATCCAGAGACCGTATTCAGTCCGTATTCAAAGACCTGTATCAGGATCATGCCGGTACCCCCATGATTGCATGTTGCTGGTATCACTGTCGAGGCCAAACTGACTGTGTTTTAGCTGACAGAGACCCTGTGAGCATGGGCTGTGGGTGCTAAACGACCTGTCTACTCTGCATGCATGTATATTATTGGCGTTGAAATGGCCATATCATTGTGATAAGCACCCTCCATCACATGACATGTGCATTAAAATATTACAAACTCACTTTTGTCGAGATGTTTATGTGATGCCGACTGTTGATAGCCTGGAAATCCCGACCCACATCTTGCATGGATAACACCTGCCTCATTCTTAAGAGAGTTGGTCTGGCAATCAAGAAAAAGTTTAACAACAATACAAATAAGACCATATCAACATTGGCAAGAATAATGGAAATACTGTATATCTAAACCTACAGGAATTAGACAGTAGATAAGGTAAAACAAACCCAAGACAAGACAAAGCAACAATTAAACGTATATAAACTCTTTAAAGGCTTTGTGGTACAAGTGTGTTTTAATATGATATTTAAACAATCAGAACAGAATGAGCTAACCTTATTTACTGAGGCAGAGCATTCCAGAGCGTTGGAGCTAACACAGAAAAAGATCTGTCCCATTTAGTAGCAAACAGAGACTCAGGAATAGTTAATAAACCTTTGCCTACAGACCTTAATGTGCATGTAGGACTACAGGGCACTAGCAAATCAGATATGTAACCAGGGGAAAGGCCATGAAGACCTTTAAATGTAATGAGTTACATTTTAAAATCAATTCCCCAGCTTTGGGAGCCAGTGTAGTGATGTTAGAGCAGGAGGGATGTGTTCATATCTTTTGGTCTTATTTAAGAGCCTGCATGACAGCAGGGTTTTGAACTATTTGAAGCTTATAGGTCCTTTGGGTAAGATATGTGAGAAGACTGCTACAATAATCCAATCTGTGTATGTATAGGGAAGGGGTATGTGTATAGGGTGATGAAATGGTGTGTGTATGGGGGAGAGCAACAGGGTGTGTGCCACTGTGTGGATATGGTGTAATGATGTGTGAGTGTGTTTGTGTGTGTGTGTGGGGGGTGGGGGGGGGGGGGACAAGTGGCAAGAGAGATAGAGAGAAAAATGTATACATATAAATAAAAATACTATCAACACCTGAGTAAGGTCTCTCTCCATTGACAGCTAGGGAGTGGCAAGGTTTTTTTCCCCTCTAGATGGGTGCTTCCCTCAGTTGAAACAGGTGGGCTAGTGTCTCCAGACCCAGCAGTCTGTCAGTGGGCCCAGAGCTGGTTACAGGGTGCTGGTGGAAACTTGACAACTATTCCAACTTAATAACCCCCCGGCTAATAACTGGCACCATGATTGGGTGTATTAGCATCCCAGAGATGTAGAGACTCTCAGAAGTAGAGATGCTGTGGTATTTGTTAACCTGTGTGGCCAAACAATGAAGCAATGTAAGAATAACTCTTTTTAACATGAAATTGCGAAACATTTGTGGATCTCATCATCCACAGTACGTAATAAAGAGAGAATCCAAAGAAATCTTTGAAAACAAGGGATACGGCTGAAAAACAATATTGGATGGCCGTGGTCTTTTGGCCCTCAGGTAGCGCTCTACTGAAAACCAGACCTGTTTCTGTAAAGAAAATGATTGTATGAGCTCAAGAAAACGTCCGATAACCAGTTGTTTATGAACACAAGTTGATGCTCCATTCACAAATGCTGTAAACTCTACACTGAGAATAAATGGCATTTTGACATGATGCAGAGATGATGCCATCTTATCTGGGCCCATACTAATTTAAAGTGGACTGAAGTAAAGTGGGGAAACAGTCCTGTGGTTAGACCAATCAAAATCAAAAATTTTATTTTTTTAATGGAATTCATGGACTCCTCTAAAGCTGATGAGGAAAGGGAGTGGATCATTTTCTAAATTATTATAGTACTAGTAGTTCAATTATAGTACTAGTAGTTCAAAATCCAGCATCTATGATGGTATGGGGGTGCATTAGTGCCTATGTATGAGAGGCCGTATAGGCCATAAATATCAGATATTCTCTCTCACACACTATCAAACTCTCGCTCACACACTATCAAGCTGTCACTCACACACTATCAAACTCTCTCACACACACTATCAAACTCTCTCTCACACACTGTCAAACCACTCTCTCACACTGTCAAACCACTCTCTCACACAGTCAAACTCTCTCGCACACACTATCAAACCACTCTCACACACGATCAAACTCTCTCTCACACACTATCAAACTCTTGATAGTGTGTGTGAGAGAGTTTGATCGTGTGTGAACGAGAGTTTGATCGTGTGTGAGAGAGAATATCTGATATCTATGGCCTATACAGCCTCTCATACCTATGGGCATCTTGCACATTTGCCAAGGTACGATCGATTCTGAATGATGTACACAGGCTTTGAGCAACATCAAAGTCCTTTTAGGCAAGTTCCCCCACACGGTGGCTATCTTGCATTGCACTTTGGGCAGTTTGTTATTTCGGGCACACTGAGTGTGTCCAAGCTGTGAGATCACTACACTTTCAGGGAAGACCTTGAATATTTCAGGAAAACAATGCTAAACTTCATTCTGCACACATTATAAAAGTATACGGTTCCATTCCATAATAGAAGAATCAGGTGCTAAAATTACTTGTCTGCAGTCCAGATCTTTCATATTGGAATGCAAAACACAGTTAAGATGGCCTGTTGAGCAATCGAAATCTATCTATATATAAATTGGACTAATTCTCACAACTTTTTAATTCTCACAACTCTTGCAGCTGGTGTCCTCAGCTTCCAAACATTTCCAGACTATTGTTAAATTAAGAGAGCAACACAGTGACAAACATACCCCAGTCCCAACATTCTCCCCTCCTACTTTTTTGGAATCGAGTTTGTAACTGTGAACTGAAATCAGGCCAGTTACTCCAACTGTGTTGCACTTGTTGGCTTTAAATATCACTGTAGCACTACACTACACTATGAATATTCTTACATCAGTGCTATATGGGAGGGGCATTCTTGAGATGCAGTGACAATGATGATGAATAGGCTTATTAACGACACACAGGTGTTGAGCACCATCATGTTCATCCACGGATTCATTCTGCAACGGTCAAAAAACTAAAGTAGCCAGAAGCTGATGTTTTCGAGGCAAGACAATCGGGAAGTTCCACTGCTTCAAAATCGCAGCGACTTAACAAAAAAAAGTGATTAATTGAATTACATGGGAACTGGGATGAATTTTCGACTCCATATCCTGATCCTTCCCATTAGAAGCTCTAGATAAAAAGAGATACAAAAGAGAGCTGTACGGCACAATGCCTTCCCTTCACCACGGAGCCATGACCATAGGACTGATACTCATCGCCGCCGGTGGATCCATGGCGTTCCGACCATCAAGTTACACTAGGCTACATGCGTTAAGCTTGTGCAGTTTGGTCATGGGTGTCCTGATGCTCATACTGGCTTTCTTCTGGGCAATGAAAACAAGGAGAACCTCACTGACTCTCAGGAACAGCAACACACAAGACAGCACCCATGTCCTTTTCTCCCCTTCTCATGGGAATCACATCTCGGAAACAGAGTCATCATCCATCAATTCGCAGAGGTAGGCAACGATTTTGTGCATAGCCTACCGTACGTCCGAGTTGACAGGGCATGCCACTATTAACTTAAAACTTAAATAACTTAAAAAGAGCAGCACATTTGTTAACTAACAAACCAGCACCCAGTCGTGTCTACTAGTTAATTTGTTTTTACTATTGCTTTGCTATCGCTTTTACTATTATTAAACATTATCTATCTAAAATCACAATCAGAAACCACGCCCAGGGTCATCGTGAATTTACAGAAAGATGACGCCATTAAGATAATTCAATTTCTCTCTCTTTCCCTCTCTCTCTCACACACAAACACACACACACACACACACACACACACACACACACACACACACACACACACACACACTGAGGGAGGGAGGGAGGACGCGTGCCAGAGTTGTTCCCCTGAGATGCACTGGCAACATTATCCGCTCATAAAAATCAGCATTTTAACTTTAATTCTGTCGCCATCTAGTGGTCTTACACTTCACAGAATTTCACACCATTGTCATTGACATTGCCAAGTCTCAGGTGTTTTTACATTAAGCTAGAACAGCGAGTTGACATTCCAAGAAAAGTTTCTGCAAGGTTTGCGCAAGGGAATGTTCTGTCCAATATGATTATTGTAATGTACGAATATTATGATGATTTCACAAAATCCAAATCATTTTTATTCAGGACTGTGGACAGACAGAGGGGAGGTTATGAGGACTCTGATTATCCACCAATGGAGTCGACTGGTTTCAGCCCCCCTCCCTGGAACCCGGATCCCCCTCCTCCATATGAGGAGGCCATGAAAACCACAACGAGCTCCACACAACGGAGGAGAAGCTATTCTGACACGTTCCAGTCGACGGAGCCCCTCTTTGGCTGCTCACGGGAGATCAGCTTTGAGGTGTGATGATGGCGCCATCTTGACTCAGGCCCCCTGATTCATGATACCTTTGTGGAACGACTCCCAAACCACCCCTGTCTATCATGCACACGTGTATTTACGTAAGATGTAAGCCTTAGCCATAACTGATCATACAAGCTCCAGTTTCCAAGTGGCACACTTCAGTGGTGTAGTCTATGTGATTATGCAGGACTACACAGTATACCCACATCACCATCTCAGTATGCCCCCTTAATATAGGCAATGATACATCTTTAACATTTGGGGTTGATCACAGTATACCCACTGCAGCTAACTACTTCATCACAGTATATCTACTACTAATGCTAAAAATGGCGGCAAAAATAATTCCACTTGTTTGCTTGCCATCTGTTTGTATTTGATATGAGTGGAAACAGTGTCGGTCCTGTATCCTCAACTGTACCACGAGTTAAATAGATCATGGGCCTCACAAACCAAAAAAAAAAGGGAAAAAAACCCTTCTTACGCACAGATTTGATCTGAGTGCGTATGTCTGTTTTCTTTGAATCACACTATTATCAATTCAGACATGATCAAATGAAAAATGCTTTTCTATACAACTTTTTTTTAATATATATATATAAATGGGTAATCTTTTAGATACAGCCATTTATACTATTCTCTCTCTGGTCTGGCATTTGCTCATAATTAGTAGGTTAGTAAGTGTAACATTTCATACTGTATATTGATATTTTATATGTTAGTTTTATACCATCTCTCCAAAGCCTTATGGATCAATCCCCCATGCTAACAAACACACACACACACGCACGCACGCACGCACGCACGCACGCACGCACGCACGCACGCACGCACGCACGCACGCACGCACGCACGCACGCACGCACGCACGCACGCACGCACGCACGCACACACACACACACACACACACACACACACACACACACACACACACACACACACACACACACACACACACACACACACACACACACACACACACACACACACACACACACACACACACACACACACACACACACAGTTATACTTGTTGTCATTCCATTCCAGTCTCACTGTAACTGAGTGTCAATTGTGCAATTCATGGTCTGTCTCACTCCCATGTATCATCTAATCCAAAAAGATACATCTGACGGCTGACTGTAGCAGAGCCCACATTTAGACATCTGGATCATCAGTATCGCTGTTGTGGCCAGGCCAAACTGACCGTGTATTTGCAGATGATGAGACTGTGTGTGAGCTATGGATGTTACAGTAATTGACCTTCGAAAGTGCCTTTGAGAGTGTCATGTCTGCATGCATATGTGTAATGTTTACGGTGAAATGGCCATTGTCGTTGTGACAAGCACACCACAAGTGCATTAAAATAGAAGTTATGGGGGTTTTGTGGCACAACTGGTTGCAGTACCCATGCCATATTCGGGTCCATGGGGACCCGGGTTCATGTCCGGCCCAGGTCATTTCCTGGTCCCACCCCTTCTCCCGTCTCTGCTTGCTTCCTGTCACTCTCTCCACTCCGTCCTGTCAAATTAAAGGCATAAAATAAATGGCAAAATGTTTTAAAATAGAAGTTATTCACTTTTGTCTATTTTTTTTCTATTTGAAGGGGACAGTGGACGGGAAACCGCTTGTTACCAAGGACTGAACAGCATTTATACATTTCACAAGAACTGAACCTAGAGTAAAGTAACAAATATATATACTGTATATATATATATATATATATATATAGTATACACTACAGTATATACACCCATTATACACCTACCTGTCCATTCCTGCTTTTTCCTTGTCTGGTGGGCCACAGCATGTGCAAGAGGAGATGCCATGCCATGGCAACATTACCTAGCAACTCTGCTTTAAAATAATGCAGCGCAATGCAAGATCACATGCCTGCAATTCCATGAGACGCTTTTATCATATTACATCTATGGAGTTATACAAGATTAGGCTACAGCAATACATGGATGACATACACATCCATTAATTTTACCTACCATAGGCTATTTGATTTGATTTGATTTTCATGTGTCATTTGGTAACGCTGACAAATGCATAGGCCTACATGCAGCAGCTTGTGTTGGAAGAGTCTAGTGTCGCATTGCTCTTTGGTCCTATGCACCCATCTGAGAAATTGTGAAAAACAAAGCAGGTTTGGGTCAAGAAAATAATTTGTTTTTATGGTTCAATATTACATTTGGACCATGGTTTGGACAGAGACAGAAAGAAGCACCCACTGAAAGTAAACGGATGTTCGCAATTTAGTTTTGAGTCAGGTCAAGCCTTTGACCTGTTCAGCCAGACAATGTTGCTCTAGACATTCGGTGTCGATGCCACTGCAACAAATACAAATGTCTTATCTAAGGTGAGTGCACAGGGCGTCTTCTTCAACTCCCTTGTATCCTGGGACTAATGTGTGCATGGTCTAGACCTATGCATTTACATTAGTGCAAAATCATCTATTTGCTTCAACAAACCAGACATCAAAGGTGACAGGGAGGCATACAAAAGCATAACTTCATATGCTTGGTTTCTTCCCTTTGGTCACTGGTTCCTGTGAACTTCAGAGAGCTACGCAACGACGCTCGCTGTTTAGATCCCCGTATACGCAAGCAGTCGGCGCTGCTTTTCGAGGGCGTATTTTGATATTTCTATCCTGAAGTCCTACTCCTCCCACCACCACCACGGAGAAATAATAGCAAGAGGAAGTCAAACAGAAAAGGGGGAAACGACTGAGGACAGCCGAAATGCAGTACCAAGACAGGCTACAATGCGGAATTTCTTACAACCGTTGTACCGCTGAAGTAATGCAGTATGATGCGAGATGAAGTAACCTGGCGTTGGCGGATCTCAGTATAGTTCGCTTTGTGTGTATGTGAAGAAGACATGGGTAAGATCGAATATATCATTTTGTATCCTGTACAATGTAGGTTACTTTAAATTCAACCACGTGTAGGTTTCAGGATGTGTTAGTCTCATTAGTAAGTCACACAACGTCTCTTACTATTGTAGAGATTGCAGTGAAATATCACAGACTTCTTATCGTTCTGTTCTTGTGCGCTCCAGCAACAAGTACGCCTCTGTACAGATGTTGTGTGTAGCCAAGACGCTTAGAACTATGAACTACCCATTCTGGTCATGTTGTGCCTTTAAATGTGACTGTATTTCAAATCGGATTTAAGATCGGTAGGATATGCTGCACGCTTCCCAGTGGGCAAAGTGACACATTTTTATAAAGAGGTATATTCATTCCCTCCTGCAGATCTCACCAAGGATGTCAGTTAGATGATCCTTCTGGAGCAAGAGC
The DNA here is from genome assembly GCF_963854185.1 of Sardina pilchardus. Taxonomy (NCBI): domain Eukaryota; kingdom Metazoa; phylum Chordata; class Actinopteri; order Clupeiformes; family Clupeidae; genus Sardina; species Sardina pilchardus. The sequence goes on along the minus strand of NC_085008.1, from coordinate 21,288,834 downwards.
ATAAAGACTAAAAACAGACCCAGGCTGGCAGGGCAGAGGGAACAGAGAGATGTTGTAACCCAACGCGGGGGAAGATGCCATCCCCACGCGCAATGGCGATGACCGGGGGAGCCCTGTTAATAGCCATCGGTCTGTCACTCTTTTTGACCATGCACGCGCCCCTGCAACTAGTCGGCTTCCTTTTGGGTGTTTTCGGCATCATCATCCTCGTGTACGCCTTCTGCCAAGCCATGAAGTCTGATCATGTAGCTGTCCCGGGACACTTCTTGCTCCATCCTCGCACAGGGACGCGCTACAGTCCCCATCAAGCCATGGCCATTCAAAGGTATGACAAGGTTTGATTACACACACAGTACAGAGATAAAGTCGTCTTTTATGTGTCTGTTCACTAACAGCAGCCATCAGAACAAATATCACAAACACATTTCAGAAAGTGATTAAAAATGTTGAGTTTGTCCTGCAGTTGGCCGATACATAAGTTAGTTTGTCTATACTGTAGTTTGGCGTGGCTATAACGTCTCTGGCTTAACATGAGGAAATTGGCAGAGGCACAATGGATGACATGATGAGAGAAGTAGGCCAAGCAAGGGAAAGCACTGTCTGTTTATCCCTTCAGATGACAAGGCCACTTTAGCTGGGATCTGTGTATGATCTGCACCTGCCACACTACTTTATACAGTAGGGCATCTCAGGACAGCTCCTGGATCTCTATTCTTAGGTAAATGGGGCAGCCTCTGCATCAAACACTCTAGTCCAGGGGCTCGGGCACACCAAAAGGTCAAGCCAAAATGGTAAGGTACACTGATACATGGTTACTTATGGTTATGGTCCAGCCAATGCATAAAGGATCCAACACAAATCAAATGTAGCACACCTTCAGTACTAGATATTGCTGAAATGAAACTAGCATTGCCTGCTGGTGATTTGAAATGGGGTATGATTTGTATGTCAGACAGGCTAAAGTGCTGGCAAAACGTTTGACAGTCCTACATGCAGGGTAGGTACAGATGTTATTAAACTTTACATAGCTTTTGTATGATAACACAAGTAATGTTACCCCAGGTATACAGTATGTGACGTTATTTGTGAGAAAGGTCTGGTATAGGTCTTTAAAGATCTCTTTTTCAGCTGTAAAACTTGGTCATTCAAAGCTCTTAATGGCTCTCTGGGACTCCTAAACCAGACAGTTCTGCCCCTTCCCCTTCTTTCACTTCCCCCAATCTCAACTCATTGTCACGGGGAGGAACTGAAGGAGCTGAAGTCCGTGCTGGCCGAGACAAAGGCAGCCTTTTGGCCAGGCTAATTCCTGTGGCCCACCGGCCTGTCATCGCAGTTCTGGCCCAGGCGCGGGACTCAGCGAGTGGGAGAGCAAACTTGGCATGAGAGTGCAGGGGCCTGGTAATAATGAGATCCAGACATCCTGAAGGAAGGGACTCGTCCATGGCACGGCACTGCATGGCACTTCGAACAACAACAGTTTTGCAAATTGAGTTGTTGTAAGGTCACATGGGGTGAGATTACAGATGAGGATGTATGTGCAAGATACTGTACGTTCTCATGTGTGATGAGAGCAACTGGCGGAAAGCATGAACAGCTTGTTTCTTGAGTGACTGATATTTAGTGAAACGCCTGCAATGTAAATGTTTAAAGATGCTTATCTTCATGTGTATAGAAAGGGTGATTTAAAAGTGTTTAACAAATTTGAAGGGTATTTTCAAAAGGGTGCAGAGGTTTTTGTTTACACACTCTTGGATGTTACTAGAAAACAAAGTCTGCCTTCTAGTTTGGTTCAGATTGTTGTGCAACATGTTGTATGTGTGTCTGTATGAGTGTGTGAGAGGGAGAGAAAAAGTAAGAGAGATCGAGGGAGAGAGTTTTTGTGTGTGTGTTGAATGTAAGTGTGTGTGTGTGTGTGTGTGTGGAGGCAGTTGTGTTTGTATGAGCATACTGGAGTGATCACAGCCGTCTGGGGTCACTTCTTTTTTTTTGTTTGTGAAGAGAAGTAAACAAAATTCCTCTAGTTAAGCACTGGCATTGTCCATCAGTGTTTTACACAACCAGCCAGACTTACTTGCTCTATCTAGAACACAAAGACTTTCATCTGCTTTCTGAATACAAAGTTCATGAAAGACATATCATCTGCTTTTTATATTGAGAATTGAGAATGATCACTTATAACTGTTTATATTTGACAGTTGGCATTTAACAATTTGATCCATTACGGACCTATGTCAATGTTTATACACATGTTCATTTATTTGATAGATTTGCAGATTTTTTAATCAACATAATTGAGAATATACTAGCAATAGTGGGAATAATAGTGAACAAATTGTCAATAGTAACAATGTTTCCAACATTGTCCAACGAGATGTACAGTTTGTGTAACATGTTGTATGGTGTGCGTGAGGCTGGCGAGTTAATAAACACCGCTGCTGATGTCTCCTGTCCTCAGGAGGCTCGATAGGATCCGGCGAGCGGCCGAGGAGGAGGAACACCAGGTCCAGCCCGTCAGCACCCCCCCGGCCCTGCTTCAGCACCTTAGTCAGCTGAGCCTTCCACGGACCCCCCCGCCCTGGGAGATGGAGCCGCCCCCGTCCTACGAGACGGTCATGAAGGGCAGCCAGAGTCCCGTCGTCCAGAACTCGTGACCGCGCCGGTGCTGACTGGACAGCCTGACTTGACTTGACTGTCTCCTGCCTGCCTGACGGCGAGAGCACACAAACCAGCTTTGTCTCCGGTGGCTCGTCGTGACCAGTTTGTGCCTTTGGGTGCATGAGGGGCTTCCTTGGGAACCCCTCCCTGCCCCATTCCTGAGGGGGGGTTTGAGTGAAGAATGTCAAATGACGATTACTTTTTTTTTCTTTCTCACACTAGGCCTCGTGGGTATGAGTAGCAGGCCCGTAGCCAGCTATGGGGTCACCGAGGTCCGGATCTTGGTCATTTTTTTTTAGAATTAAAAATAACATTTGAGTCGACATACAACTGGATAAAACCAAAATCAGTGGTTGAGAACGTCTTCGTGGGACATCTTCACAGGGATTCATTTCATGAGAGTCTGCTGTGAGCGAGAGCTTTGAGAATGGGGGTGCAAGAGCAGTTCCTGGCATCAGCAGCACTTCCCCAGAGCTTCTGCATGAACTGCAGGCAGCGTACCAATTGTTGAGACATAGCAAAGATCATCATGCCTAAGAAATGTTCAAACAGTAACATGGTAGGCTGCAGTGTCTGGAATTGCAAGACGTGAAACATGTCCAAGCGTCAAGCATCATATTGCATTCATATTAGGTCTAATAGGTTCGATACACCCTCTAATTGAAAAACAGGGAAGACATCAATTATGTATGGGATAATGGATGCGGCGTTCGGGTCTCAAATATAAATGCACGGTCAAGGAGGTAAAACGGAATTCCAAAATCCAACGTTTATACCTTGTAAGTCCATTATCCCGCTTATTCCACTGTTGCTACTTGTGTTGTGTTCATTTCCTCTTATGATGGGAACGTTGTAATCGCTAAAACTGTCTTGTATGTAGAACTATTTCTTTCCGCCACATATCAACTAATTTCTAAACTTTATTATTATTTATTCAGCAATACATTTTAATATGAAAACATCCTATCTACCTTATGGCTAACAGTAAACTACCAGCATTGTTTTTTTTGTCACTGAAGAAAAATAAGCAGCACTGAGCAGGGCAAAACTGACAATAGAATGTTCAAATGGAATACTTTTGACATCTTTCTAACAGGCCCAACTAAAACACCACCATTAGATGGAGATGGGGTGGTGTGGAAGGAACATCCACAACATCAAAACAATTCAGTCCAGATAGTTTACAATTATTAAAGTGACACTATGGAACAGTTTGGCACCCTATCAGACAACTAGTTTTGATATAATCTTCAAATAATTGATGGCATATGGTCACGAGAAGGACAGATAAGTGCAGCAGCCACACAGGGCACTATGCAGTTCTGTGATCCAGGTAGGAGCACCCCATAAATAAATACTTTCACAGCATAACACTGCTGACTATATTGCAAAAAGAAACCATTACGCATCTAGGTGGTGGTGGTGTTTGTAAGGTTTTTCATACCAAAGTAGTTAACTGGCTAGTTTTAGACCAAAACTCCATAGTGCTGCTTTTATTTTAAGCAAACAAAGATGTGCTTCTTGTAAATAGCAACATATGCACCATCCCCCTTCAACAATGTACTGTAGGGACCCCCAACCCCCCACCCACACCTGGTGGATTCCGGACACCAGTGGATGGATGAGTTCTTTTCATCAACCAGTATCTGGACTGAATGTATTCATGTGGCTCTTCGAGCAGGAAAAAAGGTATTAGGTCCACCTATTTAGCATTTTCTGGCCTCTCTACCTCTCTGTTGTATTGAAATATACTCAGGCATTGGAAGTGCTTCACATACAGTTCTGAATGTTACTTTTTTGTTGTTGTTGGAATTGTGTCTCACCCAATTAAGTGTCAGAGTATACGTCATCCATAACACAAGAGACAAATGCACTTATAAGTTGTTGTATGTACGGTCTTGCACCCGGTCAATGCAATTTTCATAGGAAGGACACTTCCCACTCACCCAGAGCTTTAGACCTGTGATAAATCAAGTTTGTTTATGCATAGAGTATGTGTGCACTTACAAGGTCAGGGCTTTCATTGTTGGCAGTCTCTACCTATCAATTCCCATTCTGATGATGCTTTTTGCTTACTTGCTTCTGCTTAACTCAGCATGGACAATACATCTGCAGCCTCAAAGTGCCTTGTCAAGATACCAAGAGGCCTGGGCATGTGTTATTGAATAATAATGAGTGCCTCATTGTCAAGCCATGGTTGGAATTAATGTTTATTTTAAAAACGTAATAACTGAATAGATGCACAGGTATACTGGATATAACAGTATGGGGTTACAGTTATCATGTTTTTGGCCATGCATATGGATGTATGAATGCCTGGTCATGATAGAGGGTGGTGCACTTGGCATCAGGTGCTTTCTGACCCCAAGGTAGAAATCGGGACTCTACCTACTGCAGTGATGAGTTGGCACTCCCTGCCAATAACTATGTTGATAACTAGCATTTAAAAGTTTGAGGATTCCACTCCTTGTTGATGATTCTTCATTTCATGTGGTCTTTTAGATGTTATGTCTATGCTATTACTGGTTCTGTAATGTATCCTCAGTGTTTACATGGCAATCAGTAATCAGTTAAAATGGTTCTGTCTGGTTCTGGAGTTTTTCTATGTCATGGTTACACACTTACCATAATGCAAGCGAATACCGATGCTTTGATGACTTTTGTTAATTGTTCACTTGTCAGCATGAGAAAAATACATAAAAGGGATCTATGCCTTTGATCTGTGAGGCATTTCAGTGCAAGTGTGAAATGTCTTTCTTCTGTGGCTATAGTGTCTCTCAGAGCCAAGAATGTTGTATGTTCAATGTTTACTGAACTATAAAGTTTTTTTTTTCATAGCATAGCATAGAAGAATCATGACACAATTTATAGCAAAACACATACATTGACATTCAGAAGGTCTAAACACTAAATTATTTTAGTGGGTATATCTGTCCTTGACTTGGGGAAAGCACGTGAGAAGCTGTAGGCAAAGTCACCTGCCAAGCCTCATTACACCTGAAATGGCGCCCGAGGCTCCAGTTTTACCTGCCCTCTGTAATGACCCACCCTACCTGGGCAGGCCAGGTGGCACTCAGCACACCCAGCCCACACTCTCACCTTTACCCCTGGGTTGACAATGTCATAGCGGCACATTTGTCACTGTAGGAGTGGAGTGCTACTGTACCCTCCACTTCAGCTCTCACCTGTTATGTGCCATGCTGTGACGGCGAGGAGCGTGCGAGGTCTCGGCTGTGTTGGTCTGGAGCTGTCCCGTTCTTCCTCAGCGGGCCGATGGCTGAGAACAAGCCGTATCGTTACGGGCTGATCGTGCTGGGGCTGCTGCTGGTGTCCGTGGGCCTGTTTGTGATGAGCGTAGAGGAGCCTCAAGTCTTCGCCACCTTCTGTGCCATGGGGGTGCTGGCGGCCGCCGTAGGCACCGTCTGGAGTATGTGCCAGTGCTACCCAAAGGTAAGTGGGACAGAAAGAAAGGGAACAAGACAGACAGAAAGAAAGAAGCAGAGAGGAGATATGGGAGAGGGTGCATGAATCTTTTGTGAGGTTTTGGAAAACAACCATTATTATTTCAAAATGAAATGAGGACAAAAATAATTGTTATACAATCTAAAAATGAATAACATTCATTCAAGTGGAGAACTACATAAATATAAATTGTCTTCAGAAATATGTAGAATTCTACATCATGTTTATTTCCAGGTAACCCTCATTATACCCAACCAAGAGGAGATCTGGACGAGTGAGAAGGTGGGACCGTATACCATTCCAACAATCAGTTCCTGGTATGTCTAATGAATCTCATTAAATTACCACTTTAATGCCCTGCCTCTTCAAGGAATGTGTAGCATACCCACACTGTACTATTAGAATTAGTAGTTTTTATCCAAAGTGGTGCACAGAATAGGAAATGACTCACGCATGCACGCACGCACGCACGCACGCACGCACGCACGCACACACACGCGTACACATGCACGCAGGAATTTAAAACTCTCCATTTCAAGTACAATTATTTCCTAGACTCGTTCTTTTCCATGAAATTAGTTCCTAGTAACACATTATGATGAACAGGGGCCAGTTCAGGGGAAATCTGTGTGCAGGCCCAAGATAGTGGTTGAGTATGGAGCGAGTCCAGCCCCTGTCTGCTGTGAGCCCTCTGGCCAGCTGCAGTCTGGAGATCATCAGAGGAACAAACGCAGACGTCACAGCAGCACCCAAATGAGCAGCTTCCCTCAGACTGCAGGAGTTTGGAACAGCAGCGAGGGATGAGGTCAGCCTGGATCAATTGTCACAGAGAGATAGACAGACAGACAGACAGACAGACAGAATGACACATAGACAGACAGACAGACATACAGAGATACAACTATTGCGATTACACGGTAAAAGTTAACCGGCGGTTTAAACAAAATCCTACTTTGGAACCCCGTTACAAAAAAACAAATCAGTTACATCCTCCTAAACTGCCGCCGTTGTGTAAACGCAAGGCGTAACTGATAACATAAATTCACCAGTTGCAAAAAAAACAAAAAACAGCGTTGTGTAAATGGGCCCTAAGTATTCTCTTTAGGCTTGTAAATGTGTGCCAGATCTGGACCAGAGGTCAGAGGTCAGGGGTCCTCAACCATGAGACACAGAATATCATTACCAAATCAGACAGCTTCCCTCTACATCCGATGTGCAGTCTAAGATCGTAACCTCAGAGTCACAGTCTGATCTGTCTGATGAGTGGTTCCAATAACAAACTAACAAACCGTCGTGGCACTGTAAATGGGAAACATATATAGTGGACTCGGACTGAACCTTAAACAGTCCCAACCAATCAACACAGCGCCTCCAGAGCATGCAAGGGAGGGGTGTCATCTGATTGCCCACTGAGTTCAAACAGCAACAACCTTTCATGAAACCAAAAATGGAATCGCAGACTGCATCTTCCGGTCTAAGGAGAGGACTTGGCACCTGAGAGACCATCAGCGTTTCATCTTGCATCCACCCAGAGATCAGTCACATCCCATAATGAGCGTCTGCGGCCTGCCAATCCAATCCGTCCTGAACAGGCTCTGGTCTCCGTCTCCCATGATAGAATTAGGCGCTCTGAGATATTGATAATGAGGGAGAAAAAGAGACAGAAACAACAGGCCCTCACTCAGACTGGATGCATCTGTAGGTGCATCTTAAAGTGGTAATGGCCAACAGGATCGATGGTCCTGCAAAGGATCCTCTCAACAGTCAATACAAAAATACAAAATCTGCCTTAGAGAGTCCTGCATTCCATGGCACACTGTGTTCTGTGTGTATTTGGAGATTGTATGGATTTTACGGATTATATGTTGGACTTCTGTTGTTTTTTCATCCAATCAACAACCTATCCATCAAATGTCAGTGCACACACAGTCTAACTGAATTTGATAGCCTTCTAACGTGATTCTGTTTGTTGTACAGTGAGACACCCACTGAACCACTGAAGGCTCCTCTGGCAGATCTCGATGATGAAGAGGGGGAAGAGGAAGATACATATGTCATGAGCGGCTCTGCTGTGGCCACCATTCACACCTCTCGGACTCCTCCGTCCTGCTCCAGCAGTCCTCTGTCTCACAGGAAGACACTGGGGCTGGAGTTTGAAGCTGAAATGTATTATGGGACAGTGGAGGACTCTTGTTATCTCACCTCCGAAATGGACAGTGACTGACAGGGGAAGATAAGCTGCAATTATAAGTATATTTTTTGGGCTTTTTATGCCTTTAATGATAGATACAGTGAAGAATGACAGGAAGTGAATGGGAGAGAGAGCAGGGGTAGGATCCGGAAAGGACCACGGGGCGGGAATCGAACCCGGGTCGCCGGCGTACGGTGCAGGTGCCCCAGCCAGTTGCGCCACAGCTGGGGCCTGATAAGCTGTATACTTTAAATTAGATATATTTTAATTTTGTGGGTTTATGAAGGATAATATAAATGTGAATTGACTTCAGCATGTTATGGCAGGTACAAATGCTGGTTTCTTCCATGTCTATACTATTCAAGTTTGCTCTTATAAAATACATTTGTTAATAAAAAGAGTATAGTTTCACAATGCTGCTCGTGCATTCTACATTTATTCTAACATCTGACACAGAAGACCTCAGATGATGGAAAACCTTTAAAGAGACAGAGCCCTTGACCTTGGCACCGGTCCCCATGGAAACCAGAGGATGGTGGGGGTAAGGGGACAAACAGAGCTGTGTCTGTGTTAAGGCCAAGCTCTAAAACCTCTAGCAATCACCACCTCTTAATAGGCAGGACTCTGCAATCACCATGAGAGCACTCACAAGAAACTCTACAAGGTGAAGAATAACTGAAGACCTTACAATGAAGGAAAGTCTGAGCTCGGGATTTTGCATAGTCATGACAATGTGGACTACATGCACTAGAGCAAAAAAAGACTGCATGAGAGGGTAGGTTAGTTTCAGGCAGAGATAGCATAGAAGTAAGTCTAGGGAGTTTACATTCCTAAAATTGTATCTGCTAACGACTTACTGGAAATGTGAGAACACATGAGACCACCAGAGGGCAGTAGGAGATTGTTATTATACTGTATAAGCGCACACACCACCACTCAGGCGTAGATGCATTAGTGGAACATTAACATTGTGGCTACTGTATCTGCCCAGGTGGTAGCGTTTTGCGTGTATAACGTTTTTATTTTTATAATTTTTTTATTTTATTGTTATTATCTAAATGCATTTTGTCTTACACGAGGAGGCACAATGCATGCCATGATGGAGACAGATGTGGGTCGTGCAGTTATCAGATGACAGTATCAATAATCTATGTGCGTAAAACCGCAAGTACACTCCAGAGAAACTTCGCCCTGTGCTTACCAGGCTACATCAGCTGGCAACATGATAGACTTTCTATGCCACAAACACTAGTGCACATGTGCGCGCACATTCTTGCGTAGCCTACCTACAGAGTTGGCTTTACACCTTCTCCCTGGGGGAGCCCACGGACGCACAATGGAAAGTAGGACTATCAAGGAAATGTAACCACACTTTTTTTTTTACCACGCATTTCTATTACTATTTACATAAGATGGCCCATGTTCACACATTCATCATAATTGTTGCAAAACAAACTGTTAAGTGGGAGCTCATAACTATGTAAATACATGGGGAAATTTATTTGAATACACATACCAAAACCGCGCTGGGTTATCACCGCATTCAAATAAGAGACTAAGTCTAAGCTTCTTGGTCAACCTCCACATTTTCATACTGACACAATGCTGAGCTTGAAACGTTATTGGTGATTGCAGCTCTGAAATTTGAATCCTTTTCAGGGCATTTATTAAGCGAAGACATCATTCGATACAAAAGCGGTGGCGTGACCCCCCAAAACGTCACAAGTCCCCGCCTTGAGGGTTTGCCCATGTCAGACTTCAGTAATTTAAATTAATCTGTCAAATGCCCATATGAAATTACTGAGAAAGTACCGTGTTTCTAGGCTGCCTCTTATATATGGCAATCTATTGGTTATTAGTTATTTTTAGTTATTATATTCATAGAACAAAACTTATAAGTAGCTTTCAACAAAATTCAACATAATCCGTGAAAATGGGAGCTCTAGCTGAACGTGTGATAGTCGGTGCTCTGCTTTGTATGCTTGTTCCGATTACCTTGTCCACAGAAGACTATACGGAGGATGAGGAGATGATTATCTCTCTAATTCGCCAGGATGATAGCCAACCGGAGTCTGGAGGCGAGCCGTCCGCAGACTTCTACAGGTGTAATAAGGTAGGTTAAAATATGGTTATTCCCAACCATGCTATGACCTAACACAACTTTTCTTGCGCAAAACAGATATGTCTTTTTTCTTCATGCAGTGTGTATTGAGAAATTATCTTCTTGTCGCGGATTTTACGCATTAACAAGACATAGTATTGTCATATGTTCCTTAATGTATCCCCTTCACCTACATGCAAGTTTGCAATGCGGTGTAGTTTACTTGCGACAGAGCGATGACCTCAGCTGACCCCTCGGGCTATTATACGAAAACGTGGTTAAATATCTCAGTGCGCGGTGTTTGACATAATGCACTTTCATTCAACTAAAAGCCAAACAAACTGACTCTCCGCACAGGACGCATGGCGAATGCCTGGTCAGTACATAGTCGTGTTGCGAGGGGGAACACACGACAACCATGTGGACCGCACCATCCGCAGGCTGCAAGTGAAAGCAGCTAAACGCGGTTATCTGATAGAAGTGGTCCAAAAGTACGCTGGAGCTTTCCACGGCTTTTTGGTGAAGATGAGCAGCGATGTTCTACAACTGGTAATGTGCAAACCGCATTGTATCACAGCAGTAAGGCATTCAAGAGTTTCAAGAGTCTTGGGTCAAGAGTGATTGTGTAATGTTCCCTGTGTACAGGCAGTGAAGTTGCCACACGTGAAGTACATAGAGGAGGACTCTTCTGTATATGCTCAGGCTGTACCCTGGAATCTGGACCGCATCGTACGGATTAAGCACGAAACTGGAAAATACACACCACCAAGTGAGTGCATGCTTTTCTCAGGACGCACGCACGCACGCACGCACGCACGCACGCACGCACACACGCACACACACACACACACACACACACACCTTACGTTTTATCATTGAGCAGAAGCCTTTTATTCAAGAGTATATATAGAGCCCCCTCACACACTCTCAGAGAGAGAGAGAGTCAAAGAGAGGCAGAGAAAGAGAGAGATTAGACATTAGATAAAAGCAATATTTTATATACAGTTTTTTTTGTAGGAACTGATCATGCTGATCATCTGAACTGTTAATCACATTACATGCTATATGTGTCAGTGGTGCAATCAATGCAGAGACTGCAATCTCCTCATATGAATGTTTGCATCTGTGTGTTGTTCCTTCACAGATGATGGTTCCCAGGTGGCAGTGTTCCTCCTAGACACTAGCATCCAGCTGAACCACCGTGAAGTCGACGGCCGAGTGCAAGTCACCGACTTCAACAGTGTTCCAGACGAGGATGGTGTTCGGTTCCACAGACAGGTCCGTGACCAGAGAAAGAGCTTGACAGCATGTGATGTTGTCGTCCGTGTTTCTTTATGGACTTTGTATAAACATGCCCTATCGATTTCAACTCACATCACTTGTGTAGTCTCATGAAAATGCAAATTGTGTTGCGGCTATCTGAAAAAAAATAGTCCTTCACATAGTGTCAGATATTTACATCTGGAAGAACATTGTGCTGCAGTACCTGTATGAGATCAACAGGGAGCAGAAGAGATCACATGTTGGTCACAAGCGTCTTGCATGCTGTGTGAAAAAGTGCTGCCTCCTCACTTTGTTGTAATCTCAGATGACCTTCATGATCCTCAGACGCATGCCTGATTGCTGTTTCATGTTGAGAAGTCAGGGGCAATACATACACAGTCCTGATGTGTTCATATACAGACAAGAAATCCCCAAAATCTCACACACAGACAACTGCCTGAGAACACTAAACCAACACATGCAATTTAGATACATGGAGGTTAACTTTAGCTGCTGAGACACACACACACACACACACACACACACACACACACACACAGCTGGATGAGTTTATGTTTCTTGTGGGTCTACAGTGGGTGGCGCAGTGGTGAATGAAGTTAAAGAGTAGTGTAGCCATTTGTAAGCCATCACCTCACTTTTAACTTTAGCGTCTTTTCTGTCGTGCTCCCATAGGCCAGTCAGTGCGACAGTCATGGCACTCACATCGCAGGCGTGGTGAGTGGGCGGGATTCGGGCGTGGCCCGGGGCGCGAGCGTGAACAGCGTGCGGGTGCTGAACTGCCAGGGCAAAGGCACCGTCTCTGGAGCGCTGGCAGGTAAGGGACACTACAGGGACACAGTGGGGCTCTCTCAACATCCCTCCTCGATCCTCGATGCTCTGTCCTTTAGGCTCGTTCCCACTGATCTCTAAAGAAAACTGGATGGACTACCCCATTGTTGCCGCCCCATCAGCCTTTATCTAGATCAGTGGGAACGAAGACCTGGGAAGGAAGGGAGGACGGGGAAGGAAGGGAGGACAGATAAAAAGACGAATGAGAGGCACCCAGGGTGTGCTGTGTGGAAAATATGTCCTCCTGAAACAACCTCCTGTTACAGTGAAGCTGTCTGACATGTTTGTATTTCATTTTGATGCAGTAGATTGGACTTATTTCTAAAGGCCTAAAATATTGGTCCTAACTAAGGTATATAAATGAGCCTATAACAACAACATATTACATTTAGATATGCAGCTTTAACTAGATATGCAAAGCGAAAATGAAAGGACGCACTCCCTTCAACCACTGCCACTGTATGGCACCCACCTGGGTGATGCAGTGCCACCATTTTGGGTGAGAACAGAACACTGACCTGTTCACCCTATTCCACCCAACCTCAGCTCTGGAGTACGTGCGAGCGTCCCTGGCGGTCCAACCGCTGAGCCCGCTGGTGGTGCTGCTCCCGTTCTTGGGGGGGTTCAGCCGCACCCTCAACACCGCCTGCAGGGACATGGTGCAGTCCGGGGCCGTGCTTATCGCGGCAGCCGGGAACTACCAGGACGACGCCTGCCGCTACTCACCGGCATCGGAACCAGAGGTAACCCACTGCTACTGTGAGCTCAGTCTTCTGCCAATGTTATGTTACATTAGATATACGTTGTGTATGACTACTAGCTTGTACTGTAGTCTAGAATTTGTTGTAATAGCAATGCTATTATTACCCATAAAAAACAGCTCATACGAACAGTTTTATCGATGCAAAGTTTTGCCATTATTGAAAATACCTTCCAATACTAGGTGATTACAGTGGGAGCCACCAACCATGCTGACCAGCCTCTGACCACGGGCACGACGGGCACCAACTATGGCCGCTGCGTGGACCTGTTTGCCCCTGGCGACGACATCGTGAGTGCCTCCAGTGACTGCCCCACGTGTTTCACCACCAAGAGTGGCACCTCTCAGGCTGCCGCACATGTAGCTGGTGAGTCCAACAAACAGAAGGGTCCACGAGAATACTGTCAACAGAGAATTAGAAATGTCTATCTGACATGTCCACAAATGTACCAAATAACATACATTAATGTGGTGCCAAGTAATATTATAATAATTAGTAAATATCTAGTAAAAACTAAAATGATATGAAAATGCATTTAATCATGTTAATTATCATATCACTTTGAATTAGCCTGGGCTTTGGGCTCACTATTAGCTTTTTTTGACATTTTGCACATTGAAGATGAATTCTAATCCATGGAAAACGATTTCTGTGTTCATCGTCACACTGTGTGTGTTCCTTGACTCTCTTAGGCATCGCAGCGGTGATCCTGAGCTCAAGGCCCAATGCAACGTCCGCTGAGGTCCTGCAGTTGCTGCTCAGGCACTCGGTCAAGCAGGCCATCAACCCAGAGGGCTTCCCTCAAAATCACCGCCTCGCCACACCCAACATGGTCGCCTCTCTGCCCAGTCCAGACTCTACCCTCACGGGTATGGCGGCATTTCAGGAATTATAAAAACAACACTAATAACAAAAAAGTTAAAGACAAACTTGATCCACCACTTGATTTCACCGCTTGATTTGAGGTGAAAGAGTTATATATAACACTCAGGTGTGTGATGGCCAAATTAACATTTATTACTCGAGTTTAATGTAGACATGTCAAGTTTAAAGTCGACACCTTGATATTAAAGTCAACATTATTCTCCCAATTACAAGTTTAAAGGTCGACATGAACAACTCCGTTGTATCTTAAGGATAAGGTTTAGTGGAAAGACTTGAACTGCGGTCTGTCTCTGCCCATTCGCCACAGGGGAGGATCTGCTGTGCCGAACAGTGTGGTCAGAGATGTCGGGCACCTTGGCGTTGGACACGGCGGTAACAAGATGCCGCCAAGGAGAGGAGCTCTTCAGCTGCTCCAGCTATTCCCCGGGCGGAACTCGAGCCGGAGACAAAATAGAGGTGAGAGGAAGGAGCGGATGCAGTGATGGGGCCAGGGAGCCTCAGTGAGAACACAATAAATGCCAGGCCAGTTGGAAAACACAGAGGGAGACAGAATAATGGCTGAACATCCTAGAGATTTTTTTGGAGAGATCAATATGTATGATATTTCATCCACCAGCTGACAGTGGTGTTCTCACTTTCCTTTGTCGCTTTGTTATTTTTTTTTTTCCCTTTGAGGAGCGGGATGGTGTAAAGGAGTGTGTCGCCACCAACAGTTTCGGGGGGCAGGGAGTGTACGCCGTCGCCCGCTGCTGCACGTGGAGCCCCGTGCAGTGCCAGGTCCGTGCCAGCGAGCAGACGGGCGCCGAAGCGTCCTGCGCCAACGCTGAGCACCAGCTCACAGGTAAGAGCGGGGGTGGCCATCATCTCCAACACAATCAATAGCTTGGGATCAGAGGTGATTCACAAAGTGAAAGTCCCACCGTGTAGTTAGTGGTTGCGCAATACACTTAACACAGATGCTTTGACTAGCTGAAGTGAGCTCACCTAGCTGAAGAGTTATGGCGATTGAAATGAGCTGGTTTAAGGAATTGTTGGAACACACCATATTATGGTAGGATTTTTGGTTTGCTAAGATGGAGATTTCCACCTGGGGATACGGCTGTCAATCCACACCAGACCCAGGCCACATACAGTAAGAGGCAGTGCATAATCATGCCCTGGGTACTGGGCCAATGGTGCCACTGCTTCTTTTCTGCTGAGCTATTGAACTTGGTTTACTACTCTACTATACAATTGAATAAACTCTGCCATGTCTGGCCCTGCCCCTGATGGCATTCTGAGTTTCTGACTCTGCTCCCTACCTTAGATTATGTGCATTTGTGTGTGTGTGTGTGTGTGTGTGTGTGTGTGAGAATGAATGCGTATGTTAATAAACGTGTATGTTAATAAACATGTAACGAGTGCCTGTACTAACCTCCACAATGGTCCCACCTCAGGCTGCAGTACCCATTCAGAGTCAGGCACTGTGCTGGATGCTGGGCGGCCTCTCCATGGCGACCAAAAGGCGTGTCCTGCAGGGGAGGGGCTGATGGCATATGCCTCTTGCTGTCACGCCCCCGACTTGGAGTGTCATCTAAAAGAGCACGATCCCACTGACTTCACTGAGCAGGTATGTGGGAGCTGGAGGAGAGGGGGGATTTTTTCTGCTACCATTTCCACGTTTTATGCCAGATGCACCACGATCATTTTTTGTATCTTTAAGTTCATAGCTTTTCTGTTGCCATGCCGGCTCTCTGTGTCAGAGGATGCCGATCCCAGTGAGGGACTTTCCCTCTCACAACACAGGCGGCATGTAATGCAGGGACATGTGCAGAGGTTGTGTTTATGTTATCTGCAAAAGTTTGCGCAGATTTTGTAATTGTGAATCAGGATGGTTAAAAAGTGTCTGCACAGGCTCTGCAAAAAGTACATGACTGAATTATCAGTGGTTAGCAATAGGTAGAGTAGGATGAATGTATATTTGAATGGCTTGGGAAGATCTGAATTGTGAGGTTCTGGCTCCTTTCAACCTTCACCGTGACTTTGAATGCCTAACAGAGAAGGAGACTGAAGACTGCAGGTGACAGGTGTGTCATGTGCTGCTGTGTTGTGCTCCGTCCATACTGATCCCTAATTCCCTATGCTGTTCTGTGGCCACAGGTGGAGGTGTCGTGTGAAGACTCCTGGACGCTGACCGGCTGCACTGGCCACTCCCACGGCTCACCCACCCACGGCTCCTTCAGCAGAGCCAACACCTGTGTGGTGCGCAGCTCGGCAGGAGGAGGAGGAGGAGGAGGAGGAGGAGGAGGAGGAAGAGGAGGAGGAGGAGGAGGCCAGGGGTCCACCGCTGCCCTGGCCATCTGCTGTCGGAACGGCCAGAGCAAGCAGCAGGAGGCGCAGCTGCAGACCAACCAGAGCAGTCAGAAATGAGAACGTCTGTCTGCCCGCCGTCTGGTCAGATACGTGCTATATACACTCACGCCATTAACTGCTCCTGGGGGGTATTCCAAGAACGTAGTTTAGTGACAAATCTGGGTAAGTGGTAAATCTCCTAATAGAAGAGCTGTATGGCTTCACACTCCTAACAAAACAATGCTATTCAGCTGTTGTAGGAGGTTTACCACTTACTCTGTTAACTTACCTAGGTTTCTTACTAAACCACGTACTTGGAATACCCCCGTCTTCACACGCTTTCTCTGTGGTGCCGTTTCTACACCAGGAGGGTAGGCTACTGGTCGACGTTGCATGTGGACAGACAGGAATATTTATCATCATTAGGGCACACAGAATATAGAGAAGATTTGTTATGACCTCAAGGTTTTCAAAGTGAAACATGAAGGAAAAATGTCATTGAATGTATTGCTATTGCCAAATTTTACATAGAAAGGTAGATACAGTATATTCCTAAGCTTTTTATATGTGAAGTGGTCACCTAGCTTTAAATTCTTGACCTACCTAATGCTTGTGGTTCAGTGAGAGCACATTCCACCATCAGGCAAATGAGCTCAATGATTCTGGTTAGTTATATGAATGCTGCTTTATGTTTAGATTTTTTTGTAGTTAAATCATATACAGTATGCATGCAATGGAATGCTTAGCCTAAGTGAAAATGTATTTTCCTAACTGTGTATACAGTATATATGCACACACACACACACACAAACACATCCTTGTACATTAAAACTGTTTTCTTAAATGGTCTCATGCCCAAAATGACATCAACGAAAATAAAAACTCTGTGTATAAAAGGTTGAGCATTCCAGTTTTATTTTTTTATATCAAATATTCCCATAATCAAACTCTGATGTACAAATTAAAACGCGGTTTTAACATGCATTAACAGAATTGTCACTTCAGAACGTTCAGACTTCCAGCATACAGGTGGATGCTCAAATCTGAGGAACCGAAGCGTTCAATAAAAACCCGTATAGGCTTCAACCCCCTCCCCTTCACCCGATTTTTAAAAATCCAGGAGACCCTCCAGAACCCTTTAGAGAAGAACTACAGGCGCAAGAGGGGCAGTAAAAAAAAAAGAAAAAGAAAAAAGAACGACAAGGAGTCGAGAGGCGACACATGTTTAGAGCTCTAGAGCTTTTGTAACGGTCTGCCCCAGGCCCCTCGAGTCGGTCTCTTTTAGCGGGTCAGCAGATTCGGCTTTGTCTCATGACACGTGAACCCGTCTTCAGTCGGGGAGGAACTCCTAGTCCTTGGCACACTAATTTGAACTTGGCGCAGACTGACGAGATGTTCCGTCACTGCAGCTGACGCAGGTCGGGGTGGCTCTGACCATGGACGAGGCTGCACGCAGCTGATGCTGAGGTGTCTGATGTCTGTGAGAGACGGGGAATTGTATGTGCGTGCGTATGTGTGTGTGTGTGTGTGTGTGTCTGTGTGTGTCAAAGGGGAAATAATAACAAAAACATGCCTCTGGTCAAGGCACAGCAGTAGTGAACTCTGAGCTATGAAACTCAATCTACGATTATCGCAACCACCAGAAAGCCACTGATGGGACGAACCAAAAGGGAAAATACAAAAATAAAGTCTGAGTGTCTATAATAAAAAGAAAAACCCATCTCACGTCCGTAAGCTCATGGGAAGCTATACTCTAGGTTATTTGCAGTGTCGGATGTAGTTCAAGAAAGTGCATTCTGTCCAGGAGAGTGATAAAGGACATGGATCATATAGTTGCAGTTAGGCCTACATCACTTGGCGGCCCGGTGGAGAGGTTGGAGAATAAAAGCAGTGCAGGCCACAGTGACTATTTTGCCTAACCGTCCTAGAAAGCTTTTCAGATACAATTCAGAAAAAAAAAAAAGATGAAGGAAACCAAAAAAAAAAACATTCTGACTCGATAGAAATGGGAGGTCTGCCAAATAGTTGCTCGTCCAGAAAGGTTTGTACACTTAGTTCTAGTGATTGTTTCAGGGGAAGCGTTTTGGTGTTCCAATATGTCACTCAGTGATCCCCTGAATACGAGGTAACTCACACATACATTCACTGATACACATGCGACAGCGAGGCAGCAAGAGAAGGGACATGAACGAACGAACAAACAAACAAACAAAACAAACAAACAAAAAAGCCACATTCACTGGAAAGAGACAGACGACTGGACACACTTGTCAAAAAGAGGTTCATTACAGCACAAGATCACTTCTCCTTAAAAAAAAAGAAAGAAAGAAAGACAGAAAAAAAGAAAAGCACAGCTACTACATCTTCTTCCACAGCACTCATGAATCTGAGAGGTTAAGACGGAAAAGGAACAAAACCTGTCAAGTTCAAGGGAGGGCTCGTACATGGTTTGCTTCAGGTCCTTGCGATCAAAACTTAAAAAAAATAAAAAAACGAAATGGTGGTAGGAAGGAGTGAACTACCGTGTGTCAAAAACAACAACAAAGTCAGCAGCACCCTCTCCAGGACAGAAGCAAAAAACGGAAACGTTGTTTGTGAGCGCGTGGCACCCAACAGTCTGTGGCAATGGTCTTCTAATGCTAATCTACTGGGTAATCATGTTTCTCCTACAGTCTGATGAGCTATGTGGAGGTGGTGGTGTGTGTGTGTGTGTGTGTGAGTGTTTTATGAGTGTGCTAGGGAGGAGCACAGACGTGCAGCTGTGGCGTGGTGGTGTTGTGGGGTAAAGGCACTTGGGGGCTCGGTGGACAGCACTCCGGCTGAACGCCTTTTCCACCCTCTCCCTCTCTTTACTGCGCACAATAAGGCAGACAAAACAAACAAACAAACCATAAAAAAAGTAGGAAAACAATCAACAAAAAGAAAAAAAAGACAAAATAAACATCAAGTAAACTGCAAAAAAAAAAAAAAAACCAAAACAAAATAAAACGAAAGAAAAAACAGTTGGCAAATGGCAAATCCACCACCCCTGAATGATATAAAAAAGTTAAAGCTTATGGCAGTATGTGTGTGCGTGTGTGTGTGTGTGTGTGACCTCTGATATGACTACCACTTGTCCTCCTAAATCCAAACGAGTCACTCTAAATTGGCTATGGAAAAGCCCTGTAAGACGAGAGAACTGAAGTAAGAGGCCTGTTGATGTCAACAATTTCAACACGAGGTCATGAAGCACGGTATCAAAAGCAGCTCTTTCTTTGTGTATCTGCGTGTCAGTGTGTGTGTATGTGTGTGTGTGCGTTGTTCTGTGTGGAGAGGGTGCCCATTGTCATTAGGCCAGAAATAACCCAAAATAAATCCAGCTGTATAGCAACTCGAGAGCGACTATGTGGTTTCGTCCTGTGGGAAGAGAGGGATGATGGGTACTTCAACTGGCATCTATGTTTCAGCTCTCCTTAAAGAGGTGCTCTGAGCAACTCGACTGGCTTTGACCCAAGCTAATGCAAAGCATGAGAAATGCCAAGCCCTCTTCCTTTCCACGGACAGTGTAAGGCATAGAAACAGAAACAAAAAGCAACAAAGAAAAAGAAAAATCCCTTCAATAACTGAATCAAGCCATTCCATCAATGTATTGGAACTCATAAAAAAGAAACGATCAAACTCAAGGAAAAATGTCAGTCAGTCCAGCGGAAGTCCATGTCGCTGCTCGTCATTCTGGAAAGTTCTATCCAACTCTTCGAGCTCCAGTATAGGTGGGAATATGTAGTGGAAAAAGGGATCATAACGTCATCACTTTCCTCAGTCTCAGAATGGAATATATATATATATATATATATATATATATTTGCTCATTCCCACTCCTGGTTAGCTGACTGCAAGCAGCACTGCTTGCACGGCACTCAATTTCCAAAGCTGTCCTCCCACTGTTTGGCCACTTCTTTTGTACGTTATGTGGAATCCTGGGATAGCGAGGTTGATTTTTTGTGTGATGTGTCGGTGTCGTTGGTGGTGTGGTTTGGGGTACTCGGGCAGGTAACACAGGTGTGCAGGTAGTCTAAAGGACTGCGGAGCGGAGGCTGAGCATGTGAAACGTCTGATGCTGCTGCTGCTGCTCTCTCAGTGGGGCTAAAACCAAACTAGGCAGAGAGGCACTGGCAAGAGCTCTGAAACCACACTGCGACCAGTACAGAAGAAAGAAAGAAAGCAAGAAAGAAAGAAAAATATATGTATGTGTCTCCAATACAGTGACCTTCCATTCCTATTCACTGTCTTCCTTTGACCATAAAGTGCATCAAACAAATACCGGGTTGAAAAAGAAGAAAAAAAAAATGCTTTGCTATATTGTTGAACTTTCGAAAGACACCAGTTAAGTTCCCCCTCGCATTGAAAGGAACTAAGCAGCACCTCATCAATTTTGAACAGACACTCAAAGGAGCGTTAGGATACTTTAAAAAATATTATTATTATTATTTTTTTTACATTTGAAATTACCCCTGTGACATATCTTTACATTATCGTGAATAGGATCTGTTTAATTACATTGGCAAATGTGCAGACTTGCCGATTTGTTTTTGTTTGGTTTTTTTTTTGTCTTTTTTTTGTTTTTTAAAAGAAGCCCCTGGGCACCATATTTTCATCCTGTAGTTCTAGTGTGAGACTTTAAAAGGGCAAAATAAGCAGTAAGAGCTGACTTCATTGGTGTTCTACTAAACACTTTTTGCTTGAGGAAAAAAACAAAAACAACAACAATGTTGTAGCCCACAAATGGTCAGATATAGTGATTGGTGATTAATCTAATCCAGAACAGCATTGGTGTCTGTTGGTGTTGACCGTCTAGGGTCGAAAAACGTTTCCAGCATCACTGGGGCAACAGAAGTTCAGTGTTCTGATTGGCTGTGTCGCTTTGTCTGCTTCCTCCATTCTTTTTTTTCTGTTTGTTTTAAATCTGTCTGCTGCTGGAGGTCAAACACAGTCTTTTTGATTGGCTGCTTGAAGCCACAATGTCTCTCCATTGGAGGGATTGTTTATGCTTCTTTTCTTTTTTTCTTTTTTTTTGCTTTCGAAAAAATAATCACACCCCCAAAAAACGCTGAGAAAAGCGCTTAGGGGTCCACGTCCTCTAGATCACTCTTGGAGTCGCCCAACATCATGGGAGACTCGGAGCCCTGGGGAGACACACAGAAGAAAGACTACGTTAGGAAGGGAGTCCAATTTATTACTTTAAGTGTATCAGTCAACAGTAAATAATAGCATCCTGGACAGGTAGTAATTCAAGTCGCTTTGGATAAAAGTATCAAGCAAAGGAAGTGTGAAACCCCCACGCAGAAGTACCTGTCTGAGGCTACGGTCTGAGTTCTCATTGGCTGGGCTGCCATCGGAGCCGTTACTGCTTCCTGACTGCTCCTTCTCGTTCAGGAGTGCCGTGGCATAGGCCAGCGTGTCCTACACACACACACACACACACACACACACACACACGTTAAAAAGGAGAGTGGTGTGCACACAGTACGACAAAACACATTTAACATTTCAGACACATTTGTAGAGAAGTTGTAAAGTTCATTTGCGTGCAGAGGGGCGAGTGCTGAGGTCAAAGGCTGACCTGTGCAGAGATGGTGCGCTGGAAGGTTTTGGCAGTGGATGTCTCATTGGAGACGTTACTTTGAGGGGTCCAGTAATGCTCAGACATCTGCAGATCAACAGGAGACAGACAGAGAGAGAGAGAGAGAGAGAGAGAGAGAGAGAGAGAGAGAGAGAGAGAGAGAGATAGAAAAAAAAGTTAGGACAAACAATGTCCGTCATTACAGAAGAAAAGCAAACTGCACAGGTAACGATGGCTATTAGGTACGTAAAGCGAAAGGCTCCATTGCCTGACCTTTTTCTGTAGCCACTGAACCGCCCAGCTCCAGTGCCCAGACAACTCCTTAAAATATTCTTTTGCTGGAGCGCACCTAAAATACAAAACACACACACACACACACACACACACACACACACACACACATGTATAAAAACACTGCTGACACTGTGGATTAAAGTAACGCCATGGTTAATCTGATAGCAAGAAAAGAACCAACTCCTTACTTCTGGGCCAAGGTAACCAGGAACTTGACACACTGGTAGCAGCGACTGCTATCTACATTGTTGCTCTGGTGCATCAGTGCTGAGAAGAGGAGAACACAAGGGCATGTGAGTACACGAGTCACACCTGATCGACCCTTACCAGAAGGAATCAGGAGTAAAAAAACGTAGGATATATACGATATCTTTTGTTTATGTAGGTGACTGGATCACAAAATATTTACTTTCCAATTCAAAAGGATAAATAACAACGCCTTAACTAGTTACGTTTTTTCAACTTATTTTCAAAAGCAAGTTACAATACGACAGACATATTTCAACATAATGCATTTCCTTCTACGTACCCAGCAACCCCTTGTCTGATTCAAATGCAAACTTCAGTCTTCTGGCCTGCAATGGATCCTCCACCATCTGAGAAACACAACAAAATGCTTACAAACATACATATCAATATTAAGACAGACTCAATCACAGTTTACAATCACTGCTGACACAAGTGTTAAAATACACAGCTCTGACCAGGATCTCCTGTAGCATTTGGAAGACGTTCTTGAGCTCGTGTGGAGGAGCAGTCTCCAGCTGATTCTGTAATCACAAACAAACAAAACATGCCGTCAGAAGTGTGTTCTGTGTAAGTGTGTAAGTGTGTAAAGCAGAAGAGGTCTAGGATACACCCCACTCACACTGTGCTTAACACGCCTTAGCTGCAATAAAATCACTATTAACCTCCATGGCGTGTCGAGGACTATTGCTGATAATGATAGGAGATAAGAGGCCCTCAGTGGCCGGAGTTACCTTAAGCAGCTGCAGCACTCCCAGAGAGAAAGGCTCATTACAGAAGCAGCTATACGTGATCATGTCCATGAGTAAAGTCAGAGGGCCCGACAGCTCCCGCATGGCAAACATCACCTAGACACACACACACACACACACACACACACACACACACACACACACACACACACACACACACACACACACACACACACACACACACACACACACACACACACACACACACACACACACACACACACACACACACACACACACACACACACACACACACACACACACATACACATTAGAATTTCATTGAGCCTCTCCAATACAGTTAATATCAGATTAAACCAGTTATATTATCAACTACGGTTTTACATTGGGGAAGTTACTCAAATAACATGACCATATTTGGTCTCATGACTATGGTGTGACAGGCAGGTGAGTTTACCTCCAGCAGGTATGGCTGTCCCTCAGGCTTGAAGAGCAGAGTGTTGATGTCAGGGTGGAGGGGGAGGAGAGGGGCGGAACCGTGGCTACTGGATGAGGTATACTTATATACACCTGGAGCTGAAAAGAGAAGAGAGACCATGTTAACACATGCTAACACACGTGCGCGCACACACACACACACACACACACACACACGGTCGTCTGGCGCCACTCACCCTCGGTTCTGTGGGAGCCCAGGTCCGTTTGCAGCACCACCATGGCCAGCGTGTTGTGCAGGTGCAGGAACTCGCGGGCCTGGGCCGAGCTCCAGCGCCGGTTCTGCCGGAGGAAACACGTCGTCAAATGCCAATTAAGGGGACATCGCCCAAGCATAGTTAACTGCCCACTATCAGCCTGGTATATGTGTGTGCTGCTGACAGGCCACTATCAGCCTGGTATATGTGTGTGCTGCTGACAGGCCACTATCAGCCTGGTATATGTGTGTGGTGATGATGGGCCACTCTCAGCCTGGTATAAGTGTGTGCTGCTGAAGGGCCACTATCAGCCTGGTATATGTGTGTGTGTGTGCTGTTGACGGGCCACTATCAGCCTGGTATATGTGTGTGTGTGTGCTGCTGAAGGGCCACTATCAGCCTGGTATATGTGTGTGTGTGTGCTGTTGACGGGCCACTATCAGCCTGGTATATGTGTGTGTGTGCTGCTGACAGGCCACTATCAGTCTGGTATGTGTGTGTGTGCTGCTGACAGGCCACTATCAGTCTGGTATAGGTGTGTGTGTGCTACTGAAGGGCCACTCTCAGCCTGGTATATGTGTGTGTGTGTGTGTGCTGCTGACAGGCCACTATCAGTCTGGTATATGTGTGTGTGTGCTGCTGACAGGCCACTATCAGTCTGGTATAGGTGTGTGTGTGCTGCTGAAGGGCCACTCTCAGCCTGGTATACAGTATGTGTGTGTGTGCTGTTGACAGGCCACTATCAGTCTGGTATATGTGTGTGTGTGTGCTGTTGACGGGCCACTATCAGTCTGGTATATGTGTGTGTGTGCTGCTGAAGGGCCACTATCAGCCTGGTATATGTGTGTGCTGTTGAAGGGCCACTATCAGCCTGGTATATGTGTGTGCTGTTGAAGGGCCACTATCAGCCTGGTATATGTGTGTGCTGTTGAAGGGCCAGTATCAGCCTGGTATATGTGTGTGCTGTTGAAGGGCCACTATCAGCCTGGTATATGTGTGTGCTGTTGAAGGGCCAGTATCAGTTTGGTATATGTGTGTGCTGTTGAAGGGCCAGTATCAGTTTGGTATATGTGTGTGTGTGTGTGTGCTGTTGACGGGCCACTATCAGCCTGGTATATGTGTGTGTGTGCTGCTGACAGGCCACTATCAGCCTGGTATATGTGTGTGTGTGCTGTTGACGGGCCACTATCAGCCTGGTATGTGTGTGTGTGTATGCTGTTGACAGGCCACTCAGCCTGGTATATGTGTGTGTGTGTGTGTGCTGTTGACGGGCCACTCAGCCTGGTATGTGTGTGTGTGCTGTTGACGGGCCACTCAGCCTGGTATATGTGTGTGCTGTTGAAGGGCCACTATCAGCCTGGTATATGTGTGCTGTTGAAGGGCCACTCAGCCTGGTATATGTGTGTGCTGTTGAAGGGCCACTCAGCCTGGTATATGTGTGTGCTGTTGAAGGGCCACTCAGCCTGGTATATGTGTGTGTGTGTGCTGTTGAAGGGCCACTATCAGCCTGGTATATGTGTGTGCTGTTGAAGGGCCACTATCAGCCTGGTATATGTGTGCTGTTGAAGGGCCAGTATCAGCCTGGTATATGTGTGTGCTGTTGAAGGGCCACTATCAGCCTGGTATATGTGTGTGCTGTTGAAGGGCCACTATCAGCCTGGTATATGTGTGTGCTGTTGAAGGGCCACTATCAGCCTGGTATATGTGTGTGCTGTTGAAGGGCCACTATCAGCCTGGTATATGTGTGTGCTGTTGAAGGGCCAGTCTCTGGCTTGCTGTAACAGGAGCGCCCCCTGCTGTACCTGGTTGTTCTGGCGGTTGGGTCCCAGCAAGAAGATGAGCATGCGGCGGTAGGCAGCATGCTTCAGCAGCAGCTGACAGGGTTCTCCGCCCTGCACATACAAACAAACACACACACACACACACACACACACACACACACACACACACACATTAACCAAACAAGGACTAATAATGACTACTGTCTCTAAATCAGTCACCAAAAATGGCTTTCCATTTGATCTGAGTTGAAGGAAGCAAAAGACGTCAACATTAGAGGTTGTTGTGGCATGACAACAAGTGCCAGTGGCACAACGCCCCCCTCCTCACCCTCTGGGCGAAGCTGCTAAAGAGGGAGAAGTACTGCGAGCAGTTCTTGCAGTTCTCGGGCACGTCCTTGTCCAGGAGGGAGAGGAGCGCGTCCAGCAGGCAGTCCAGCCCGGGGTCCTGGAAGTGCAGCGCGCTCTCCAGAGTCTTCTCCAGGAGGTTGGCCACCACCACACGCACCTCCCGCACACTGCACTCCAGCAAGCAGATCCTGCAGCGAGAGAGGTCACGGACACACACACACACACACACACACAGACACACACGCACAGACACAGACACACGCACACACACACACACACACACACACACAGACACACAGACACACAGACACACAGACACACAGACACACAGACACACAGACACACAGACACACAGACACACAGACACAGTTAGTCTCAGCTGTAGTTCATCTGGTTTATCTGGCATAAAGTGATGGATTTGACCTCCATAGAACAAACATAGTCATATACATGTGTGTGTACTGGATAAAAAGTCTGTGAAGTAATATACAGACAATACACCAAACAAACTGTATAGAAATTGTGTAATTCTCGCTAACAATACCAATGTTATGAGGACTGAATGAACAAGACCGTGTTTCTGTGAACCACCATGGCAGCAATGGAACCACAACAGTGAGCTTGCAGAGAGATCATCTGCAGTCACAAGCAGGGAAGGCCAAGCCTCAAGCCAGCTATGGAGTGGAAAACCACCACTTCTACTATTGTTTTATTCCCCCTGGTGGAATTGCTATTGCTGCTGCTGCTGCTGCTGCTGCTTTTGGAAAGGCCACCCAGACAGCGGGAGTGTATGTGCGTGCATGTGTGTGTGTGTGTGTTGGGAGGTGTCGTACTCGTAAAATAATTCCCTCCTCCACATTCCCTGGCCTTGACACAGGCATGGCGTGATCGGAGGGCAGCCACAACGTTCGATCTCCATCAGCCAATCAGGAGCAACAAGGAGCCACAGACCCCCCCCCCCCCTTTTCTCACCCCCATCCCTTCGTGTTATTGCCCCCCCTCCTCCAATGGGTCTCTGATGAGGCGTTAGCTCTTGCAGACATGGTTGGGCTTTAATTGTCAGGTTCTGCCGCCTCTCTCCTCCATGGCAGAGCCTCCTCCTGGCTCGAAGATGTTTACATTCCAGGGCCAAGGCCCACTTTCCGAGGTGCCGCAGCCAATGGCAGCGCAGAACAGCCGCCGCGCCCTCTACCCCACACAAGGGCTAATGATTCAGCACTTTATAGCTGGCCAGGAGAGGGTTGCTCGAGGGGGGGGGGGTTATAGGTAAGTGTGTGTATGTGTGTGTGAGAGTGTATTTGTGACTAGCAGATTGCTCTCTCAAAAGACACCCTCCTTTTGATATCTTGTAACAATACACAAAAAAGTATGACGAACGTTGTCCGTCGTGCTGCATGACTAAGACAGCTTCTATGTAACACATGAAACGCTGCCCTCCAAAAGCATGGAGTGCTGCAGTACAGCACACTGTGACACTATGCACGGTGACGGTAGAGTGTTCCGGAGAGCTCCACTCACTTGATGATCTCGCGGCCCTCGGGCCCCACCAGGTACTGGGCCATCCACTGGCACGCCTCGCTGCTCTTGGACAGCAGCACCTCCACCGTGGCAATCCACTCCTCCGTGTCCACCCTA
The DNA here is from genome assembly GCF_963854185.1 of Sardina pilchardus. Lineage (NCBI taxonomy): Eukaryota > Metazoa > Chordata > Actinopteri > Clupeiformes > Clupeidae > Sardina > Sardina pilchardus. The sequence continues at coordinate 21,261,028 of NC_085008.1, read as the reverse complement.
GCAGAGGGGCAAATATCAAGGTCAAAGGTCAACGTTTCTCATAGGTCAGAGGTACATCAAAGCAAGTACAATGAGATTCTTACATTAAGAGGGGTTACGGTTTCTTCAAATACTAGAAAATGAATACTAGTGTAACCACCAAATAATAATATACACTTCTAACAATACATAACAAATAACTGAGAAATTGCAAAAAGTAGTGCATGTTAATGAGTGTGTTGTGTTGAAAGATAAACAGTCTTGTTTTCAGTCAGTGTTTTCTCCTTCGTGTTTCTCTGCTGACCATACAGCCTGCATACAACCTCACTGTAACACCTTTTTTGCAATGCTTTTGGTTTGGACGCTGCGGCAGCTACCTGAGTTTCTTTTTGGTGCGCAGGTAGGTGTGGAAGAGGAAGTGGACGGCCAGCTGCAGACTGCCCTTGGCCATGGCCTGGTATGAGGGGTGCTTCAGCTTGGTCTGTCGGGGGAGGGAGGAGGAGGACAAGACGTTAACAATGATGGATATCATATTGACATAACGTATTGATATCGCGCCATGATTGAGTCATTTCCAGTGTTGAGTGGATCGGTGGGCCACTTACAGCGTTGACAGAGGCCAGGGAGAGGGTGAAGTTGAAGTAGTCTGGGTTGTACACGTCTCGGTTCTTCATGAAGCGCAGGTTCTCATCCCTCACCATCTGTGGAGCAGAACGTGCGGGACGCAAGAGTTAGTGAGTGTGCGTTCGCACCTGGCTCGTATGAAGCAGCTGAAAGAAAACGCGAATCTTTCCAGTCGTGAAAAAGTGCTCTGGTGAGCAGTGAATGAATTACCTGGTAGATCCAAGCGGGCATCTTCTCCACAAACAGGCCCTTCTTCTCGCCCTTCCTCACCAGGCGCGTCAGGAGGGTCAGCCGGTCGTTGTTGGCCCTGGGGGGCCGCGGGGAGGACTGGGGGGAGATCTCAGGAGAGGAGGGGGCCGAGCTGGGGGGGGGGAAATAGCATCCAAGTTGTTACAAAAAAGGAAAGAAAAGGCATCACTCCATAGTGAACAGAATAAAACAGACCTAAAGCCCATTTCAGTATGTCAGTCAATATCAGAAGATAGATGCGACTTAAGCAAATCTCATGAAATTCATCAGCTGAACACAACCAGTAATCATGTTTTTGTCATGTTGGATGTAGAACATCTGTTAGAACCAGACAGTGTGAAACTGGTGGTAAGGCTGCTGTGTTGCACAACAGGAAGTGATGCGGGACACTCACAGGGTGAGATCCTCGGCTTCCTGTCTCATGACGCTGACCCGGCTCTTCTTGGGCAGCACCGGGGAGTTCTGGTCGGAGATGCGCTGGTAGAAGAGCATGTAGGCGTTCCAGTAGCGCCGCCGCACGTCTGGGTACGGGTTAGCTGCACGGGAGAGGCACAGTGGGGGAGTTAGAGAGGGCCCGCACGTCTGGGTACGGGTTAGCTGCACGGGAGAGGCACAGTGGGGGAGTTAGAGAGCACGTCTGGGTACGGGTTAGCTGCACGGGAGAGGCACAGTGGGGGAGTTAGAGAGGGCCCGCACGTCTGGGTACGGGTTAGCTGCACGGGAGAGGCACAGTGGGGGAGTTAGAGAGCACGTCTGGGTACGGGTTAGCTGCACGGGAGAGGCACAGTGGGGGAGTTAGAGAGGGCCCGCACGTCTGGGTACGGGTTAGCTGCACGGGAGAGGCACAGTGGGGGAGTTAGAGAGCACGTCTGGGTACGGGTTAGCTGCACGGGAGAGGCACAGTGGGGGAGTTAGAGAGGGCCCGCACGTCTGGGTACGGGTTAGCTGCACGGGAGAGGCACAGTGGGGGAGTTAGAGAGCACGTCTGGGTACGGGTTAGCTGCACGGGAGAGGCACAGGGGTGGAGTTAGAGAGCAGAGAGGGTTAAAGCGGAGCGAGAGGCGCAAACGTTCGATCATTTCCGCGTTCTGTCTTCGCAAAGGGGAGGGGGGCTAAATCCCCCTTTAAGTAGACCTGTTAACATTCGAACTGACCTGCTTGCCAATCTGACAGAAATCGATATCCCACTATGAAGTCTTTGCGACACGCCTCTTTAAGCAGACAGGAACTGTTCGAATTTTTCTTCCATAGAGATGCATTATGTTGCTCTATCTTGTCAGTAATTAAGGATCTTTGTAGAAAGGGCCTGCTGTCTGCTTTATTCTAACTAACAGTCACGCATCTAAAATGGAGAACAGCGTTTAATGATCAACACCTCTGGCTATTTCATGGCATAAATATACTTGATGAATAAAAAATAAGGAAATACATAAAAAATAAATGAACCAATACATAAACAAACAAACATAGATTCATAAATAAGTTAACTAAACAAGATCTATGAAATGTTTGTGATAAAAATTCAAAAACATTTCTTGGTACCACCTTATTGAATTTAGTACCGTCCTGAAGAGATGTCACACAACAATCTAGCATCAATAGCAACTAGCATCATGGTTGAGTGAGTAGGTCTGTTGCTCTTCCCAGTAAATTGGCAAAGAATGACACTAAGTACAACAGCGTTCAAAGGCAGTATTGATGTGACTACACATGCACTGTGCTAAACAGTCTTCCTAATCTGTGCGTCCATCTGGATACATTAAACTGCCAGTTGACCAGATGGAAAGGCTTCCCCAGATGCCATGCCACTTGGCTGTGACTCACTGTTCAAGAGGGAGATAGGGAGATAGAGAGAGAGAGGGAGATAGAGAGAGAGAGAGAGAGAGAGAGAGAGAGAGAGAGAAAGAGAGAGAGAAAGAGAGAGAGAGAGAGAGAGAGAGAGAGAGAGAGAGAGAGAGACTTACATTGGTCATATACTTTGGGCCTGTACTCTCCTCCAAAGCACTCGTACTCCAGGGTCTCATCATTCATGTCAAACTCCTCCACCACGTTATCGTTGAACTTGTACCAGCGCCCTCGAGCACAGCCCCTAAGAGTGGACAACAGCACGGAGGGGGAAGAGGACAGGAAACAAATCAAAGAAACAAAAATATTAGGAGACAGAAGAAAAACCATCACATAAAGTAGTTGAGAAATATTTGTTAGTGGAGACTAAAATGTAGGCCAGTTTTGTGGAGGGTTTCCACATTCCTGCATTCATCGGATGCCTGCCATGCCTTGTGTGTTTTTGATTATTATTTGTTACAGCGGCGTGGGTGCCAGACATCTGGAGCTGGTTTGATGATTTAAGTGTTGCAGACCCCTCCATAAAAACAGCAGCCAAAACCAGGAGTGTGTGTGTGTGTGTGTATTCCCCCCATCCACAATGGCCCACATAAAGATGCTTTTTTTTTCTAGACGGGCAGAGCAAGCCGGAGTATAAAAACCCCTCTCATCTGCTTTCCAGTTTCCCCAGCCTTCACCTTGACCACTGAATTCTCTCTTTTTCAATCTTTTCATTTCACTTAGTTTTCCCCCGGACATCCACAAAAGATCTGCCTTAGCTTAACCCAGACTATGTAAATAATGATGTGTTCAACAATAACACCTACGCACTGACTGAGAACCATGTCATAATGTCATGGCTACTCCTGGTAACTGCTTCAGACAATACAGTCAGTGTGCAGAGACACACACACACTCCTCACTCGTCATTCACAAGTACTAAAACACCCATCCCAACATGACCCGTGTGGTGTGGTGTGGTGTGGTGTGTGTTAAATAAAGCGAGAGGCTGCGCTGCTGTGGGATGCGGTGCTGATGCGGTGCTGATGCGGTGCTGATGCGGTGAGACCCACCGGCGGTCCTTGATGAAGGAGTAGTAGTGTCCGGCGTGGGCCTGGCCGCTGTGCACCACCACGCCCACGAGCTCGTAGTTCTCCGAGATGGTGACCTTCTTCCGGGGGGAGGAGCCGCCCGAGGCCTCGCCGCCGCGGCCGTTCTCGCCGTGGTCGGCGCTCGAGTCCTGCCGGGCCATGCCGGACACCGTGTACGGCTCCATGTTCAACACCCAGGGGAACTGAGAGAGACAAAAAGGGGGAGAGAGGGGGAGAGAGAGAGAGAGAGAGAGCACATAACACCATGAGCACATAATGAGTACACAACTCTTAAAGGCCATCCACACACTTCCAATAGCTATAATCAGGCTTTCCTTACTGTGGGCCAGTATGGATCAGTTCCTATTGTTCATTGGTATACTGTAGTTACAAGTGTCCTTTTAGTTGCCTTTAGCAGTATGGAAGAATCTTTACTAGATGAGCAACACAGAAGGTACTGGAAGCTTTCTAGTTATCTTTTTAAGAAACTAGGTCACAGCACGGAAGGCAGCGGTTTCCTCATGAGTGGTCATCAGCAACCACTAGGGATGTAACGATGCATCGTGACACGAATAAAAATCGATACAAATGCGTGATGATTCGCACCGGTTGATAGAAAAAATGAATCGCGATGAGTCACGTGACTTATGTCACTAGGTACGGGGCACAGAACGAGGGAAGACGACGGTAGGCAACAACTTTGAACTAGAGTGTGTGTGTCAGGGTTCGTATGGGTGCTTGAAATCCTTGAAAATGCTTGGATTTTAATGTGGTGTTTTCAAGGTTTGAAAAAGACATCATTTTTTTTAGTGGAAATGGCTTACTGTAGCATTGTGCTGATAGATGGAAAAAGTTGCCTATTTAAAGGCACAGTCTGAATTTTAATCCTAGCTCTCCATTTAGTGTGTGCACTTGAACAACTATAATGATGTAGCATATAACAGTACTGCCCTACAAAGCAGAAAGGCAGTAACTGCATTTTTGGTCGAAAATTAGTTATTATAATTTTCATGACATTAAAGTTGTTATGAAGATTGATAAGCACCAAAAATAAGCTAATGTAAAGTAAAAAAATAAATAAACCTCCAATAACTGCTACATTAACTACAACCATAAGGCTAAGCAACAGCATAACTTTAAAATGTTTTTTTTTTTTTCAGTTTGCACTCTGCATAGTTACTGCCTTTTTGCTTTGCAGGGCAGAGTAGGGCATTTTCTTTGGAGCAACCTCTTCATACAGCATCAATATCAAAAAGAAAAATCGTGATAAAATCGTATCGTGAACAAAAAATCGTGATCCATATCGAGTCGTGAGTTGAGTGTATCGTTACATCCCTAGCAACCACAGCTGCATTCTCCACATCAGAGCCAAAGGCCTCGCAGTGAGCTCTTCGGTTTTCTATGTCAGAAGCATAGCGTTAGCGTGGAACAGGAACAGGAAGTTGGGTTCTCACCCGGATCTGCTCGTCGTATTTGATGGAGCGTCCGCTCTCCCAGTCGAAGCCGAAGCGCATCAGGTGGATGACCAGCACGCTGGGCAGGGACTTGATGCAGGTGCGCTTCACTGTGGTTCTCTGGGACAGGGAATGGCCAGTTAGTAATAGCCTACACACACACACACACACACACACACACACACACACACACACACACACACACACACACACACACACACACACACACACACACACACACACACACACACACACACACACACACACACACACACACACACACACACACACACACACACACACACACACACACACACACACACACACACACACACAAGCAGACAAACAAGCACCGACACCAACACATACACACAGGCATGTACACACACAAACAAACAAGAACAGTCACCAACGCACACATGCAGATACACACACAGACACACAGACGCAAAACAAACAAGCACAGACACCAACACATACTGCACACACATGCAGATACACGCACAGACAGGCAATGGGGGCCACCTGAGCCGAGGTGCTGAGTTACCTTCTCCTTGCACTTCTCGCAGTAGTAGGCGTTGCTGCCCTCCAGCACCTCTCCCCTGACAAACTGGTCCAGGGAGATCTCCAGGCTCTGGCAGGACGTCACCCCCAGGTTCAGCGCCATGAACGTCTCCTCCCGCTCATACCTGCCCAGGGTCACGGCAGCGGCGTCAACCAGCACCAAATATCACCACAAATCACCACAAATCACCAGTATCACCACTCACTACTACTACATTCTAGGTGAATGAATGAATGAATGAATGAATGCTACTGTAAATAACATGGAGTTTCTATTTCGTTTCTCCTGACCGCCAAAGGCGGTACTTTCAGCACATGGATTTCCATCCCACGTGCTGAAAGCACCGCCTCTGGCGGTCATCCGCAAATCATAGAACCGTGGTTACATTTGTAACCCTCGATTTGAATACTAGGAGCTGACAAAATATAACAACAATTAAGGCCTTTGCACACGGAGTCCTCCTTACTGTTTTACTTTACAACCTCACGTGGTGTCCATCACATGTTTCACACTGACTCACACCGTCTCATCCATCAAAAATGTTTTTGAAACAGATTTTTAATGTACTGCATACTCCTTCACTCCTTCACACTCACCTGTGTGGACAGTCTTTGCAGATCTTCTGGTCGGAGAAAATGCCCTGGAACGTGTTCTTGAAGATCTGCTCCCGTCCAATTTTCTGAACAGAAATCAGACAAATAAATAGAGATGTTTTTTTTCGGGCAGGATTTACTGTTGATAGATGCCTGCTTTGATTAAGGTGTGCCTGCCTGCTGTCTGAGCTCTGTGCTGTCCAGACAAAATGCATATTGCTGCAAAATATTTGATCATCACTGTTGGAACATGACTGGCTTTAGTAGCCTGCATCCCTTGTCCATCTGCGTACAATCAACCGCTCAGCTGGTGTGTGACTGAAGATAGCGCTGTGTGTGTCTGAGGGTGTGTGTGAAAGAGAGTGTTTGTGTGTGTGTGTGTGTGTGTGTGTGTGTGCGCTGTACCTTCAGGTGTTCGTCCAGCTGGTCCACCAGACTGGTGAAGAACTCGTAGGCATCCTGCTGTTCACGCACATACAGCTCCTTATTCCACATCTTAAAGATCTGCAACAAAGGCAACACACACACACAAGACTCACTCTTAAGCAAAACACACCAGCTGCACTTCAGACCGTCTTTCCGTAGTATTTTGGGAGAAGGACTGGGGCCATGGGATCATTTACTCAGTTGTTCAGATATGCTATTCCGCGACATTACCTTCCAGAAGTTTTCCGGGACGTAGTACTGCAGTTTGCTCTCCATCAGATGCCCAAACAGAGACTGGACCTGACAGAACACACTCTCTTCCGGGTTCTCTGTATCGTCCTCGATGGATAGGAAAGCCTGGAACACACAAACACACACACACACACACAAACAACGTTAAAAATATGCAAAAGACAACACATAAGAAATGAGCACAGCCCATGTCGCCATCTCTAAGTAAGCTCTCCAGGCCCTTATTATGCCCTCACACAGCCCCAGGTCATCACACTCACACAGCCAGGAATTACACTTTTAATAACTGTACATTTTCACACCATTTGCCATTAGCATTCTTCTTTCATTATTTGATTCCTTGTCCAGAATAGTTCTGATCTTGAGCTGTTAAACTTGATCTAGTTAAACTAGCTATTCTAGCTGATAAGAGTGGAATGTGTTTAACATACTGGTAGACAGCGGCAAGGTCAAGAGTGAGAATGTCCTCCTGTCATTTTCCGCAAATCCTACGACCAGATATTCTAGCAAGTTCTTCACGTCGGTATCACACTACCCCCATACATACATTCAGGCTGGGAAGATGCTTGGACTGTTTCCTTATCTAATTATAGACAGGGTGAAACTTAACGTGTACAAATATATCAGTCCCTTAATGCACATTAGTGGAAGGAATACAACCATGGCTCTTGATTGAACACCACTACCTGGTTGAGTCTCTGTGGTGTGAGACTAGAACATAGAACATTCCCACGATGGTATATCCTGAGGCATAAAGGCACAGCCTCAGTTCTATTTCATTTCTCCTGACCGCCAGAGGCGGTGCTTTCAGCACCGCCTCTGGCGGTCATCCGAAATTCATAGAACCGTGGTTATATGCATAACCTTCGTTCTACAGTGTCTGTCCCCATCTACTGGAGAGACCCTGCTAAGACTCGCACT